>NW_026043036.1:0-62964 GCF_023856365.1 Brienomyrus brachyistius | reverse complement strand
GGCTGTACTACAAAGCGGGTTTTACATACCCAGAGTTAACTCAATCGAGCCAGGTTAACTAAAACTCATTGTTGAAATCAGCCTTAAATGGCAGTGTGGTGTTTTGTGGTGAAAGGGCAGGACTTAACTCTTGTTTTAATTAGAAAGCCAGTAATTAAACCTGGTCAGAGCAGGGTAGATGTGCAGTGTGAATTACCCTTTAAATTTACCTCTTTAAATAGTGAACTACAGGACCACTTAGCTTGATCGGAGGACAGTATTTTAATACAGAGCAGTGTTCAGTTAAACGGGATTTGTTGTTCATACTTTTAGATGAACTTGCTTTGTATAATATAGCCTTATGGTGACCCTGCTTTGGAAGCTCTTTCCTCTAAAATTGTTCTGTGTCATTAAACCCTGCACTCCAGCAGCTCTGCCTTAAATCATTAGATATATCTTTACTACACCTTCTCTCACTGTATTTATTGCCCACCACTCTTTAAATACTGTTTTTGTGTGTCTGTGTGTTTTTGCAGCCATTCATTAACTGTAGAGTTTGCAGCAGACGGTCTGGTAATGATCTTACACATCCATCAAATGACTGTGTACCAAACAAGAAAGTGGATGAAGTAAGTGTAGAGAGTCTTAGCATTATGGAAATGTAACAGGTGTGTGAATTGTGTCTAAACATGTGGTTAAACTTTGATTGTGTTTGTACATGCAAAAATTTGATCAGAGTACTGTTTATTAATGACAATGTTACTTTTAATCTGAACAACAGTGGCAGCACCAAGGAAAAGCTTGGGGGGGGGGGCTCTAGCTCCTCCTCCAATGACCATAGTACCCCCACAGCACCCCCAAAATATTGGTTTCATTTTTTCTTTAACTATCTGTAAAATCTGTATATTGTGTAAGACATTTTTGCGGTTTTTACAGCATACTTGTAGTGTATTTTTTCTTCAAAGTACACATAGAGGCTCTGTGAGCTAGACGTTAGAATTTTATATTTTATCCTATTTTATCCATGCTGTAGCTTATCGTGCTGTGTGCTTCTATACACCATCTACATAAGCTGAAAAGCTAAAGCACCCGGTCTAAATAATCTCACTCCCCTATAGCACCTGTAGCATTAAGTCACTGGCGCTGCCACTGCTGAATAAACGACTCCAATCTGACTAAACCGCTTAACTTTTCCTCCCCATGTTACATTTCAGGACAAACGACGTAATATGTGTCCTTCTGATAAACCTCTTCTCAGACCTAAAACTGCCTTGGCTTCCAAGGACACTAAAGAAGCTGAAGGAGACCGTCTGGCTGTTTCTGATGGCTGATGGTCCTGCAATGTGGACCAGAGGAGGAAACTGGGAGGGAAAATGCTTTGCTTTATATCATGCCCACCCAAAGCCCCCAGTGAGTAAGCCATAGGCGCCGATAGCATGGAAAAACTCCCAAGAAGGAAGAAACCTTGGGAGGGACCAAACTCAAAGGGGGAGCCCATCCTCCTGGGGCCGGCAAAGTGTAGGTGCAGGATCACAAAAAAACTTGACGAGAGAAACGAGAGAATTCGACTGTCCCTCACAAAAACTGTAAAGTTTTAGTGGCTAAATTGCTTTTTCTATGCCTTTTCAAACAGGAGGAGATTTGTTTGGCTATACGTAGAAATTTTCTATACAATTTAGACAGCACAGAATCATTAACCTACTTTAATGCATTTATTAATACAACCACATATTTCACACATTTTGACATCAGTCATGCAGTGAAGATACAGTCTCTTTATTTCTTGACGCCAACCCTCCCCATTAATCCGGGCTTGGGACCGACACCTAGTTGAGCTGGCTTTCTCCCTTAAGTGGCTGGGTTAGGCTAAACTATGTACATATTTATGAAGACTACTATAAATTTATAAAGACCTCCCTAAATATGTAGTCTAACAAAACGCAGTTTAAAGAAGGTAGCCTACCTGGTAAACAAAGAAATTAAAAGGCCCACAGCATATAATCGGGCTATATCCAAGCAGTTTTTAAGAACGTAACCTACATGGCGAAATTGAATTACTTTCTGGACCAACAAACGCAACCAGACATGAACATTATGCACCTTCCTAGTCTTGATGTATGTCGTCATACAGATGAGGACGTTAAGGCAGCCTTTAGGTCCGACCCATCATGCACTGCAGTTTTTTGCAAATTCCTCAGATGGAAAACCATTAAATACCTCTTCTATTACCTTATATTACCTTATATTCATGTAATAAATATACAAATATCAATTAGTTGGAAATCAGCCAGACAGACGTAATTACTACAAATGGTTTCCACTGTATTTGTGACTCTGAGTGCCGCAGGCTTGGATGCAGTGCCGCACCATTTTGTAAGGCATGCACTGGCCAATCATGTAGCACTTCTCTCATAAATATTAATGAGACATCACCTACCACCCTGCAAAAAAGAAATTTGCCGCTCGTCCCCCTGCACATGAACCAACATGGCTGTGTCAACCAGCGGAGCTCCGGAGCCTCTGGAGAAACACGCGGCAAAAAAGGCTCGCATACGGTCTTCCAGAGTTTGGGAATACTTCAGTCATGACACCTTTTCTGCGCCTCTACTGTAGCTGGCGTTAATGACGCTGTTTCAGCCATTTTATATTTTCTGTTTACTTATTCTGTCATGTAAGACTGAGACAAATTATCGTTTACGACTATTCTTACACACTGTAGCCTGACTTGCTGACTTAAGTAAGCTTAACTATAAGCTACCTTTGCTAGTGTTTGTGAATAACATGTTTCTCTAGTTATGAAATTATTCCATGTTTTAGCATCTGTTTCAACATTAAAGTCAAATTGGTATATTGAAATATGTAAAAACTATTGAACTATTAGCTTAAGTCTAACATAGAAAATCCTACTGAATCTCTTAAGATTTTCCTTTTTTGTTAATGCACTAATGTTTAAGAAGTGTCTTAAATTGAATTTCAGATTTGTGTGTGGGTGGGAGTGGGTGAATTGTATTAAATTCATACATTCATTCTTTTGGCTCAGACATTACTGACCTAAAACAAATTGAGGCATTGGGTAAGTGCTTAAATTAGCTACTAAATGGCAAAAAATATTCTAAATATCACATTTTCCATTCTTCGGTATAATTTTAATGAATCACCTATGCTGCCAAACATTAACGCATAGATTGTCACAACACTCTATGTTTTAGTTCTTCTTTATGTGTATAGGACGGTGTGATGGTTCTGGTGGTGGGTGTGGCCGACGCTGCTCGCGATGTTTGGCTATGCTGCAGTCCCAGGGACCAAGTTGGAACACATTTCCACCTTCAAGCTTAGGTGGAAAAACGGCACCGAGACCCAGCAGCAGGACAACTTCTTGTCCAGACAACCAGCCCTGCTTCATCATTGAAGTAAGCCCTGTGAACAGGAGCGAGATGTACTTCTGCAGTGGATGTTATAGCGGAAAGAACATCCCCATCCTCACGTCTGCCGGAGTGCCCCCTCAAGTGGGTGTGTGACTTAACTCGATGGATGAATTGGACAGAATGTACTGTTACTAGAGGTCGACCGATATGGGTTTTTCAAGTCAAGGGTCAGGCGATGGCCGATATATGCTGCTGATTTTTTTTGGCCGATAATTGGACGTTTTCCCCTCTATTTGCATGGTAAAATATCACACTAATAATAACAAACGATACACAAAATTTCTCAATTTAGCATTTATTGAATACTCAACTTGGAAACAATAACACATTTATAAACAATAAAAATAGCAGCATCAGAATCTCTGTTAGTGCACAATATAGCAGCAAACTCCTCATGTTTGACGGAAGGAAATTTGTAAACAATACAAAAAGGAATAAGCATGTTATCTTTAGTTGTAATCCCACTTCCAGTCCCTGAGTCTTACTCACCACACTCATACTTCACAGCAAACAGACAGCAGTTAATTAACCAGAAGAGAAAAATGCAAAAACACAACAGAACTTGTAAATAATAACAAACTAATAGACAATAAAAATAGCAGCATCAGAATCTCTATTAGTGCCAAATATAGCAGCAAACTCCTCATGTCTGACGGAAGGAAAATTTGTAAATACACAAAGGAATGAGCACATCTTCAGTTTTAATCCCATTTCCAGTCCCTGAGTCTTCCTCATCCCACAAGCAGGCAAGGCATGTCACCCCGGTTGTGTGACACTTATTTTATATAATAAAATAAGTGCCCCCTGCGGCCCCAGAGCCCGAGCAGCCGTCTCCGCTGCCTGCAGCTACCGCGCCCACGTCCGAGGCGCTTTCCCTGCCTGCAGCTCCCGGGCAGGCGCCCCCTCTGCAGCCTGCAGCTCCAGTCCCTGGCCCCACTCCAGTCCCTTCTCCCCCTGTGACTCTGGTACCCTCACCCCGACGAGCCCGACCCCGGCCGCAGGTCCTTATGTCTGTGTCCCATAAGGGGAGAGGACACAGACGCACGGCTGGGGTCCCACCCGCCCAGCCCCCTGGCTCGCCCTCCCTCGCCGGCGCTAGGGCTTGGTCGGCACCTGCGGGTCCTGGCCCTCCGGGTCGGCTGTCGTCTGCGGGTCCCCCTCCGCGGCCTCGTCGCCCTGCCTCGGTCCCTCCTCCGGCGTCTTATCGGTTGCCTGCGGGCCCCCCGACGGCGGCTCCTCATTCGCCTGCTGGTCCTCCCGCTCTGGCGTGTCGGAGGACGTCGCCGTCTGCTGCGGCTCCCCCTCTCTCCTTGCCCTCGCCAGGGTCCCTTCCAGCTCCTTCGTCCCCTTCCCTGGTCTCCCCTCCGACTCCCTCCTTCGTCCCTGCGTCTGTCCCTCACCCCGTCTCCTCGGCCCCTCCGGCTCCGGCCTCCCGGCCGCCTGCAGCCCTTCCGGCTGCCTCCCGTCGCCCGCTGGGTCTCCCTCGGGCTCCTCTTGGTTCCCCCTCCTTCTCTCCCTGGCCTCCCGTCTTTGTCCCTCCTGCCTCTGCTCCCCCTCGCTTTGTTCCTCCTGTCTCTGTCCCTCCTCTCTTTGTCCCTCGTCCCTCTGGCTTCTGCTCCTCTTTCCCCGATGTTCCCTTCGTTCACTCCCGGTCCTTTTGTCCTGCCTGTTCCCTCCGTGTCCCCCTTTCTGATCTGTTTCTCTGCCTTTCCTGTCTTATGTCAAGTCTTGTCCTGGCTCCTTCCCCTGTGCCAGTTCTGTCTGTCCGTTCTGTTCCCTGTCCCTCATTAATGAGGTTTTATATAGATATACATATATGCCCGGCTTGTCCGCTCCTCGTGTGTGCCACGCCCCCTGATTACCCACGTGTGCTTCCCTGATCGTCTCCTGCTTTGCCCGATTACTTTGATTAGTCATGACCTATTTTAAGTCCTGGTCTTACCTGTTTGCCCTGTCCGTCATTGTAGTTTGTCAATGCCTGCGTTCCGTCCTGCTCTACCCGCTCCGTTTCCCCGATTAAAGACCCGTTTTCACAAACACAAAAAAAACTATATGTATACATATACATACACTGAACAAAAATATAAACGCAACACTTTTGTTTTTGCTCCCATTTTTCATGAGATGGACTTAAAGATCTACAATTCATTCCAGATACACAATATTACCATTTCTCTCAAACATTTCTCACAAATCAGTCTAAATGTGTGATAGTGAGCACTTCTGCTTTGCTGAGATAATCCATCCCACCTCACAGGTGTGCCACATCAAGATGCTGATCTGACATCATGGGTAGTGCACAGGTGTACCTTATACTGCCCACAATAAAAGGCCACCCTGGAATGTGCAGTTTTGTCTCACAGCAAAATGCCACAGATGCCACAAGCATTGAGGGAGCGTGCAATTGGCATGCTGACAGCAGGAATGTCAACCAGATCTGTTGCTCGTGCATTGAATGTTCATTTCTCAACCATAAGCCGTCTCCAAAGGCGTTTCAGAGAATATGGCAGTACATCCAACCGGCCTCACAACCGCAGACCACGTGTAACCACACCAGCCCAGGACCTCCACATCCAGCAGGTTCACCTCCAAGATCGTCTGAGACCAGCCACTCAGACAGATGATGCACGGCCCCATGTTGCAAGGATCTGTACACAGTTCTTGGAAGCTGAAAATGTCCCAGTTCTTGCATGGCCAGCATACTCACCGGACATGTCACCCGTTGAGCATGTTTGGGATGTGCTTGACCGGCGTATACGACAGCGTGTACCAGTTCCCACTAATATCCAACAACTTCGCACAGCCATTGAAGAGGAGTGGACCAACATTCCACAGGCCACAATTGACAATCTGATAAACTCTATGCGAAGAAGATGTGTTGCATTGTATGAGGCAAATGGTGGTCACACCAGATACTGACCGGTTCTGAGTCCCCAGACCCCCAATAAAGCAAAAAACTGCACATTCCAGGGTGGCCTTTTATTGTGGGCAGTATAAGGTACACCTGTGCACTACCCATGATGTCAGATCAGCATCTTGATGTGGCACACCTGTGAGGTGGGATGGATTATCTCAGCAAAGCAGAAGTGCTCACTATCACACATTTAGACTGATTTGTGAGAAATGTTTGAGAGAAATGGTAATATTGTGTATCTGGAATGAATTGTAGGTCTTTAAGTCCATCTCATGAAAAATGGGAGCAGAAACAAGAGTGTTGCGTTTATATTTTTGTTCAGTATATATATTTATGGGTGTATCGAGACTAGATGGTCAGTATGGATAACTAAGGTGCACTAAAACTGGGTGAGCAGGCAAGGCATGTCACCCAGGTTGTGTGACAATTATTTTATATAAATGTATATATGTATATATATATTCCATCCACCATCCCTCCTTTACGGAGAACTGCGTTATTTTTATTGTCCATTACGAAAAAAATAAAAAAACTATATATATATATATATATATATATACATATATATTTATGGGTGTATCGAGACTAGATGGTCATTATGGATAACTAAGGTGCACTAAAACTGGGTGAGCAGGCAAGGCATGTCACCCAGGTTGTGTGACAATTATTTTATATAAATGTATATATATATATATATATTCCATCCACCATCCCTCCTTTACGGAGAACTGCGTTATTTTTCTTTTCTATTGCTAATAAAAAAACTATATATATGTACATATATATATATATATATAAATATATATATATATATATATATATATATATATATATATATATATATATATATATGGGTGTATCGAGACTAGATGGTCAGTATGGATAACTAAGGTGCACTAAAATTGGGTGAGCAGGCAAGGCATGTCACCCAGGTTGTGTGACAATTATTTTATATATATGCATATACATATTCCATCCACCATCCCTCCTTTATGGAGAACTGCGTTATTTTTATTGTCTATTGCAAAAAAAAAACAGAAAAACTATATATATATATATATATATATATATATATATATATATATATATATACATATATATTCATGGGTGTATCGAGACTAGATGGTCATTCTGGATAACTAAAGTGCACTAAAATTGGGTGAGCAGGCAAGGCATGTCACCCAGGTTGTGTGACAATTATTTTATATAAATGTATATATATATATATATATATATATATATATATATATATATATTCCATCCACCATCCCTCCTTTACGGAGAACTGCGTTATTTTTCTTTTTTATTGCTAATAAAAAAACTATATATATATACATATATATTTATGGGTGTATCGAGACTAGATGGTCATTATGAATAACTAAGGTGCACTAAAATTGGGTGAGCAGGCAAGGCATGTCACCCCGGTTGTGTGACAATTATTTTATATATATATTCCATCCACCATCCCTCCTTTACGGAGGACTGCTTTATTTTTAATATCCATTGCGAAAAAAAAACACAAGAAAAAGAAAAAATATCTATATATATACATATATATATATATATATATATATATATGGGTGTGTCGAGACTAGATGGTCAGTATGGATAACTAAAGTGCACTAAAATTGGGTGAGCAGGCAAGTCATGTCACCCAGGTTGTGTGACAATTATTTTATATAAATGTATATATATATATATATATATATATATATATATATATATATATATATATATATATATTCCATCCACCATCCCTCCTTTACGGAGAACTGTGTTATTTTTCTTTTCTATTGCTAATAAAAAAACTATATATATGTACATATATATATATATGGGTGTATCGAGACTAGTTGGTCATTATGGATAACTAAGTTGCACTAAAATTGGGTGAGCAGGCAAGGCATGTCACCCAGGTTGTGTGACAATTATTTTATATATATGTATATATATATTCCATCCACCATCCCTCCTTTATGGAGAACTGCGCTATTTTTATTGTCTATTGCAAAAAAAAAAAAAAAAAAAAACAATACATATATATACATATATATTTATGGGTGTATCGAGACTAGATGGTCATTATGAATAACTAAGGTGCACTAAAATTGGGTGAGCAGGCAAGGCATGTCACCCCGGTTGTGTGACAATTATTTTATATATATATTCCATCCACCATCCCTCCTTTACGGAGAACTGCGTTATTTTTATTGTCCATTGCGAAAAAAAAAAAACTATATATATACATATATATTTATGGGTGTATCGAGACTAGTTGGTCATTATGGATAACTAAGGTGCACTAAAATTGGGTGAGCAGGCAAGGCATGTCACCCCAGTTGTGTGACAATTATTTTATATAAATGTATATATATATTCCCTCCACCACCCCTCCTTTACGGAGGACTGCTTTATTTTTAATATCCATTGCGAAAAAAAAACACAAGAAAAAGAAAAAATATCTATATATATACATATATATATATATATATATATATATATATATATATATATGGGTGTGTCGAGACTAGATGGTCAGTATGGATAACTGAGGTGCACTAAAATTGGGTGAGCAGGCAAGGCATGTCACCCAGGTTGTGTGACAATTATTTTATATATATGCATATACATATTCCATCCACCATCCCTCCTTTACGGAGAACTGCGTTATTTTTATTGTCTATTGCAAAAAAAAAACAGAAAAACTATATATATATATATATATATATATATATATATATATATATACATATATATTCATGGGTGTATCGAGACTAGATGGTCATTATGGATAACTAAAGTGCACTAAAATTGGGTGAGCAGGCAAGGCATGTCACCCAGGTTGTGTGACAATTATTTTATATAAATGTATATATATATATATATATTCCATCCACCATCCCTCCTTTACGGAGAACTGCGTTATTTTTCTTTTCTATTGCTAATAAAAAAACTATATATATATACATATATATTTATGGGTGTATCGAGACTAGATGGTCATTATGAATAACTAAGGTGCACTAAAATTGGGTGAGCAGGCAAGGCATGTCACCCCGGTTGTGTGACAATTATTTTATATATATATTCCATCCACCATCCCTCCTTTACGGAGGACTGCTTTATTTTTTATATCCATTGCGAAAAAAAAACACAAGAAAAAGAAAAAATATCTATATATATACATATATATATATATATATATATATATATATATATATGGGTGTGTCGAGACTAGATGGTCAGTATGGATAACTAAAGTGCACTAAAATTGGGTGAGCAGGCAAGGCATGTCACCCAGGTTGTGTGACAATTATTTTATATAAATGTATATATATATATATATATATATATATATATATATATATATATTCCATCCACCATCCCTCCTTTACGGAGAACTGCGTTATTTTTCTTTTCTATTGCTAATAAAAAAACTATATATATGTACATATATATATATATATATGGGTGTATCGAGACTAGTTGGTCATTATGGATAACTAAGTTGCACTAAAATTGGGTGAGCAGGCAAGGCATGTCACCCAGGTTGTGTGACAATTATTTTATATATATATGTATATATATATTCCCTCCACCACCCCTCCTTTACGGAGGACTGCTTTATTTTTAATATCCATTGCGAAAAAAAAACACAAGAAAAAGAAAAAATATCTATATATATATACATATATATATATATATATATATATATATATATATATATATATATATATATATATATATATATATATATATATATATATATATATATATATATATATATGTATATGGGTGTGTCGAGACTAGATGGTCAGTATGGATAACTAAAGTGCACTAAAATTGGGTGAGCAGGCAAGGCATGTCACCCAGGTTGTGTGACAATTATTTTATATAAATGTATATATATATATATATATATATATATATATATATATATATATATATATATATATATATATATATATATATATATATATATATATATTCCATCCACCATCCCTCCTTTACGGAGAACTGCGTTATTTTTCTTTTCTATTGCTAATAAAAAAACTATATATATGTACATATATATATATATATATGGGTGTATCGAGACTAGTTGGTCATTATGGATAACTAAGTTGCACTAAAATTGGGTGAGCAGGCAAGGCATGTCACCCAGGTTGTGTGACAATTATTTTATATATATATGTATATATATATTCCCTCCACCACCCCTCCTTTACGGAGGACTGCTTTATTTTTAATATCCATTGCGAAAAAAAAACACAAGAAAAAGAAAAAATATCTATATATATACATATATATATATATATATATATATATATATATATATATATGGGTGTGTCGAGACTAGATGGAAAACGAAAATAATAATAATAAAAATAATTTTGAATGTGTATTCAAATAAGTTTGAATGTGTGTGAACTATATATAAATATATATATACACATGCATATACAGAAATATATACACACACACACATATATATATATATATACACACACACACACAGACACACACTCACATAAACACATACACACACTGTGTACAGTCTTATGCAAAGGTTTGGCACCCCTTGACAAATAACATCTTTTCAATTACAAAAGCAACAATATCAGTTAATACAGTCTCTTTAGGAACTGGGGGAAAAATACACAATATTTTCAGCAAACATTGATGAATAGTTACTTTTTATGCCATAAATTGAACAAAATTACAAAATAAAAACATTATTATGGCACTCTGCAAAAGTTTGGGCACCCTACGTAATCAGTACTTAGTAACACCTCCTCTGCCAGATATCACAGCTTACAAGCGCTTCTTATAGCCAGCTGAAAGGCTTTCAGTTCTTGTACTTGGGATTTTCTCACATTCTTCCTTGCAAAAGGCTTCTAGTTCTGTAATATTCTAATATATCAAGGGCTGTATTGTCAAATAGGAGATCGGCAGCATTCTCCCACCTGAGAAAACTGTACTACAATGCCCTTGATAGTGTGTAGAAACACACTCGTCAGCTCTAGTCCTCCTGTAACAACGCAAAAGGACTGGCAACCCTCAGGTATTTATGCGTGCGATTGTATGATAAATTCACCCTGACAGTCTCACACTTCTCTTGGTACCAACAGGTCTCATGGAATATATAAAAGGCAACTGCAACAATTATACTCGGCACTAAACATCGAGGCACGGAAATGCAGCAGAGCTTGTGTATTTCTCAGGATGCATTCTAGTAAAATGCCCGGAAAATGAGCTAAAGACATATTTCAAGGGGCACTATATAAAACCGATGGAAATTTTACTGATTAAATAAAAGGAAAAGCATCGTTTGAAAAATCACAAATGTTTCTAAGATTCAATGCATCGCTTTTTGACCACATCATAGCGATGAACACATCATTGTTCCTGACAATGTCCTAATACAGAAATAAAACTTTATGTTGGTAAACTCAAAAAGCCTTCAGCTGTCACACTGGCTAACGATCTCAAACGATTATAAAGCAGCATTTTGAAAAGCGCTGTTTTAAAATAACAGATACAACACTTACCTTGTCTTCTGGCCAAATGCTTTTCACGGCTTGGCACTCCAACGGTGCTGAAACGAAATTTGTATTTCCTCCTACCTCGTTGGCCCTTCAGTTCTTCTTTTCTCCCTTTGGATGTTTTTTTCCTTCTTCTTTGGATATTGTTTTTTATTTTTGTTTGTTTTTTTTTACTTTGCATGTTTTTCCTTCTTCGGATATTATTTTTTTGGCTTATTTTTTTAGACGATGTTTTTTTCGTCTTCTTTAAAAATTGATTTTTTTCGTCTTCTTTAAATATTGTTTTTTTTTTCATCCTTTTGATGTTGTTTTACGGAACAAGAGCCGTACAGTGCTACTCTATCAGGAGGTAGCGCCAACTGAACGCCTTGAAGCAGTACCCAGCTCTTTTATAGGGAGCGTCAACCCGAAGTCAAGTTCTAGAACGTTGCACTCACTTTTCATTGGTTTCCCAGCTATGCTGTCAGAATAATGTTTGCTGATTGGTCGAAAATTTTAAAACGTACCCGAGTACTGTAAAAAAAACTCAAGATCTTGCTACCCTACGGAGCACCCATAAGGTGATTTTTTTTATACGTTATATGCAGCTATTTGTAGCAGGCCGTAATTAGACTAATCCACCCTTTGTCAATAAAGCCAACAAGAGAACAGGTTGCCCAAAGTTTGCTCAGGTACACGCCACAGCACAACCTTAAAAACACATCCAGCACAAATCACACTAGTGAATGACACAGCAAATCACAGCAATAAAAAAGACCCCTATGGGCAATCCAGCACCCAGACTACAGGTGCCAAAAGGCCCAGCCTGCCTAATAATGAACCCAAAATATACATACAACAAAGAAAAAGACACAAACAAAAAAGAAAATAAAACTAGCCAGCTGCTCCCACTAAACCCCGCTCCCGAGGCCACTAAGCCGGCTGGCTTGATAATACACGATACAACCTCAGATAAAACATATTAAAGCAACACCAGGGAGGTTTACAACCTGATCCTTAAAATTATCGACCCGTAATTCCACCTTGAAAACCCCTAAAGAACAGTAGTTTACCCCATGACTCACTGCCCCATTCAAACAAAAAAAAAACAGGTTTTTGGGGTAACCTTTAGGTCAGCTCTTCAAAACCAGGTATGAGGACTCTTCAGCTAATCAGTCCTCTAATTAGAAATCTAATTAGGGAGTTGCAGCGAAAACCTGCATACACACCGGCCCTTTGCGGATAAGATTGTTCACCCCTGAAACAAGCAAACAGAAAGGCTGCTACACTGCAAATTCAATATGCCCGCCGATGCTCCACCAAATCTATCAGGACCCTGCCTGTCTTTCCCGTGCCTGCTCCTTTGCCAATATGCCCTACCATCGGAACATGCACAGCCATCTCGCCCCGGCTATGCCTCCAGTCCGAACTGCAGTTCCTATACCTGCCTATAATTGCCTGGCTACAATCCATCCCCCAAAATGAAATTGATGACCCAACGATCACAGCTAAGAATTCTATCCCCAAACCACTGGTCTTCCTCCCCAACCGAACGATCATTCACTGACCGTGGTAACTTATAAGGGTTGGTATGATGACCAGTGGTGGACCTCACCGAACGTTTAACTGGTCTCTACACCTCGGGGGGGACATAACCTCCTCCATTATACGAGGCCTACTTGTGGATGCTATATTGCGACCCCTCCCACCAGCCCTGTCCCCGTAAAATCACAGAGTCCTCATCCGATTCCATTTCTGTTGCCCCTGTGGGCAACCCAGACTCAGGAGACATTACCAGAACATCTTCCCCTGACATAACAACCCCCTGTGGTACTGGACGCAACTCTGTTCGGTGAACTTGACGGACAACCCCGTCCCCCTCCATTGGAGTTGCAGAGTAAACTGCACCCTGATCTTGGGGACACTTGTAACATGCACCCATGATTTGGAACAGCAGCATACCTGTCAAGGTTTGGATTTGAAAATAAAGGAAATTTTCCGGCACCCGCCGTGAGCCATCCCACCACCGCAACCAGGCTCCAGTATCCCTTACATTTTAAGACAGGAAATATAAAATAATATAAATTATATAAAATATAATATAAATATAAATATATAAAATATATAAAATATAAAATAACCATTTGTCATTTATTTTCTATTAATTTTTCATGTTCACTCATGCGGCTCTGTCATTCACTAATGACTTGGATTTTTCATGCCGACTGACATCGTTCCTTCCCCGTGGGAGACAAATCTTACAGAACGCGTGACCCATCCTGCTCCTCTTCAGGAAAGTAAATTCGTCATCTTCGTCATCACCCCTTAAAACAATTACTGAAGCGAGACGGCGCACGCGTTACGGCGACAGATTTAAATTGTGAGTGCACTATATCTCGTCGCAAATGGTGCTTAACCACGGCGGGTCTCAAGCACAGGAGACTCCCAATTTCTAAATGACACACACTTGGCTCACAGCGCAAAGTTGTGTTAAACTTGCTTTGTCTAAAGCAGGCACACACATACGAGTATGATCCTGATAGGTAACTAAGCTATCGGTCTTATGTCCAAGCGCAACATAATTTAGGTTAGAACCTCATAACAAGTATTCCCGTTCGCTAATAGAGAGATCTCTCCCAGGATATATAGAAACGGAGACACTCGTCCGAATTGAACCTGGAAACAAAGCGCTACATTCTGAGAATCTCGTCAGACATAGGGTTAAAGTTTACTGCAGTTTAATACGAAAGAACTACAATGAAATCACCGAAAATAAAACAAAATAATATAACTACTAATAATAGAAATAAAAATAACTATAATAAGCCCATATGATCCCGCTTAAATGCCTTCAGATTGCCATGAGTGCGACTTTTGCAACCAGTTGACAGTAGCGCTTCTTCACTGCACGTTCGGTCATAAAAAGTTTAAATTGTGTGCTCAGAATAAGTTTAAACCTTGTGCCTTGTGATTATTAACCAATTTTTATGCTGAATGGTCGGCTCAAACTCAATTGCGAAACACCGTGAGTCTGTTAATGTGTGACTTAAATGGAACTCATTAATAACCAGTATCACGTAATAACCTGGGTTAGAATAGAAGGCTTGTCCAACGAGCTGCGTCACCAGGTAATGTAAACGATCGGTAGCGAAGCTCCCCTCACGGCCAATGAGAGAGAGTCTCGCGATATTTCAGGCGAATTTGAGGTTTCAGAGCGTAGATCGCACAGGCAGGGATTCTTGTGAGCACTCAATGAACGGAGGCTGAAGTTGTGTAAAAGACATGCATTTATTCCTATAACTAACATAAGACAGACATTACACCTAACAAACAATAAAACACGAAATAACGGAGTGGACACAAACAATGTAATCATGAAAATGCAATGACCAGATTTAAAATGAGTAACCTTAAAAGGGAAAATACTGTTCTGCAAAGCAAGCAATTTGTGGAAATACTGTCCTAAAGTAATATAGCAGGTGAATAGGAGTTTAGGTTGTTATAAATGAAAGGAAGTTTGTTTACTTGGTTGCAGAGTGGGGGGGGGGGGGTCTTGGCAGTTGGTTGCGGAGGCTGATGAGCTGATGGGTGATGGCACTCAGGGAGGCGCGGTGTTTGCAGCGGTTGTTGGAGTGGAGCCCCTCTGATTCCCTCTCCTGGTGAAGCTTGGGCTTGGTTGCAGTTCTCTGTCCAGCTGGGTCTTCACTGATAGGCTTCAGGAGGGCTTCTTGTGGCTTCTCTTCTCTTGGGCTGATGTTCTCTGCCTCTCTTCGTGCTGATGGTCTTTTGTTTTCTCCTCCCTTCTGTTTCTCCTCTCCTGGCTTTGTTCTGCAGTGCCAGGTTTTATAGTGTAAAGTTCGTGAATAGGAGTGACCAGGAATTCGACTCCTGGACCAATGGCTGACCATCCCATTTGGCGGGCTTTCGGAAGGGGGTCTGTATCAGTCCTTTTGAGATTTATGACCAGAGTGATTTCCCTTGTATTGATGATTTTCGTTAGGCTGGTGTAACTTTTGATATATTCACTTTCGTGGTAACCACTGACCAGATTTGGAAACTGGAGTGATTTTCCATCGGTTTGATACCAAACATGCCATAGCAGCCTAGCGGTTCACACCTCATACCATCTGTAATGATTAATTAATGATTACTTATATTATGTCGTTATGTTATATTACTCACACCTTATTTTATGCCTCACAATCTATATAATTGTAAATATACTGTGTAGCTGCTGGCGCGTTCCAAACTAAATCTCATTGTACTTACAATGTCAATAAAAACATCCATCCATCCATCTAGGCAGGCCAGTGTCGCCTCCATCCTTCCTGAAGTCAGTGATTCCTTTGTCTTTGTGCTGTTTAGTGCCAAATTGTTTGCTGAACTCCAACCTATCAGTTTCTGGACCTCATCTCTGTAAGCTGACTCATAAGAACCAAAGAGATTTACAAATGAGAGGAGGCCATTCGGCCCATCAAGCTCCTTTGAGGAGAACTTAGCTAATAGCTCAAAAATCTTATCTAGCTCTGATTTAAAGAACCCAGGGTTTTAGCTTGTGTTACAATAACAGGAAGACTATTCCATACTCTAACTACACGCTGTGTACAGAAATGCTTCATCAAATTCGTTTTAAAATGTTCTCCAGCTAATTTCCACTTATGGCCACGAGTTCTGGTATTTAAACTAACATTGAAATAGCCATTTGGCTGAACAGCATCCAGACCTGTTAGAATCTTAAACACCTGGATTATGTCCCCCCCTTAGTCTCCTTTGCTCGAGGCTAAACAGATTCAGCTCAGCTAACCTCTCCTCATTAGACATTCCTCTAAGACCAGGAATCATTCTCGTTGCCCTACGTTGCACCTTTTCCAAGGCAGCAATGTCCTTCTTAAGGTATGGTAACCAAACCCGCACACAATATTCTAGGTGGGGTCTTACCAAGGAATTATATTATCGTAGCATCACTTGCCTTGTCTTAAACTCCACACACCTAGAGATGCAATGTGCCTTCTCGCGTGGTGTTCCTGCAGAGGGAGTCTGTGAGTGCTGGAGATTGGGGGAGGGGGCAGTGTGGCTATGTCTGCTCTGTGTTCCTCCAGACGAGCAAAGAAGCTGTTTAGCTCCTTTGCTAAAAGGGCGTTGCTGTTAACAGTGACGGTGTTGTTGCCTTTGAAGTTTGTAATGTGTTGTATTCCCTGCCACAACCACTGTGGGTTGTTGTATGTGAAGTAGACCTCTATTTTCTGTTTCTCTGCCTGCCTGGCAACCTTGATGCCCCTATTCAGGTTAGCTCTGGCTGCACTCTGTGTTTCTTGACTGCGCTGTCTTGTCCTGTAGTATTGTATTGTTGCTCTTGTGTTTATCTTGCACTTTCTCCCTCTGTTTGTGCTCCTTTCACTCTGTATAGTTCTATCTTGCCCGCACTTGTGTCATCTTGTGTTGTTTTCTGTTTTTCTTCTTTGTGTTGCACCGTGGTCCAGGAGGAACAATGTTTCCTTTCACTGTGTACTGTGTATATTGCTGAAATAACAATAAACCCACTTGACCACCTGCCTCAATTCATCCTGAAGAGTTTTCCAATGTTGTTCAAAGGTCTGTTTGTTTCGAGTGAAGGACACGCCCCTGGACGTGCTGGATAAGGGGACCACAGATCAGTGTCCTCAGTCCTGCTTCTCCCTTCAAAGCTGAGAGGAAGATGACCCGCCTGCTGCTTCTGGTTTTGGCTTATGGAGCTCTGCTTATCTCCACAGAGGCCCAGCAAGATTACCACAGTCTCCCTGCACTCACAAGACGGCCATTAAACTCGCAGTCGAAAATGCTCATCAAGGAACCCGTCAGCACATGAATTTCTATAACATCCAGGGCCGTCCGAAGGTAAACTGCTGAGAAAGTGTTTACAAAAGTGTGAAACTTTCATCATCTGCAAGCTGAACTAATGAGTATCACATTGATTTTGATGTTTTAATTTCAATGCATATGATGCTTAATGTCTCTTCACAATGAAAGTGATGGTTGTATATCTCAGCCCTGGTCAATTTTACCTTCTCACAGTTTCTCTCTGAATCTGCTGCAGTCAAGTCTGTGACAGTTTGCCATTTTTTGGGTGATTATTGTTTGTTATATTGCCTTTAAAACAGTTGTAGGCAATTTTGTATATAACGTGTTTATGTGATTTAGATCAGCAGTGAATACATTGACATTGAGATTCTCTTGAGAGCAACAAAATGTCCAAAGTCAACTGCAACAGACCATCGGGCTGACTGTATTTTCATGGACAAGAGGGTAAGTAAAGAGTCACTGTGACTGTGAGCATTGGACATATCAGTTAGCAAATTAATTTAGGTTCATGTTAACTTTTTGATGCCCTGCGGGGGAAAGTTAGCCAACAATAAAGTAACAAATACATAGGTGGCCTCAAAGAGCCAGTTCCTTCACCTTATTCTCAAATTTTAGTAGGTTTACAGGCTTAAAGGCTGGATTACCAGGCAGAAGCAAATGCTAATCATCTGAGGGGTGACCTGTAGATTATGCTTCGAGCTATGAACCCTAGCTGGCCTTATTTAAAGACCTGTGGGCTGTACTACAAAGCGGGTTTTACATACCCAGAGTTAACTCAATCGAGCCAGGTTAACTAAAACTCATTGTTGAAATCAGCCTTAAATGGCAGTGTGGTGTTTTGTGGTGAAAGGGCAGGACTTAACTCTTGTTTTAATTAGAAAGCCAGTAATTAAACCTGGTCAGAGCAGGGTAGATGTGCAGTGTGAATTACCCTTTAAATTTACCTCTTTAAATAGTGAACTACAGGACCACTTAGCTTGATCGGAGGACAGTATTTTAATACAGAGCAGTGTTCAGTTAAACGGGATTTGTTGTTCATACTTTTAGATGAACTTGCTTTGTATAATATAGCCTTATGGTGACCCCTGCTTTGGAAGCTCTTTCCTCTAAAATTGTTCTGTGTCATTAAACCCTGCACTCCAGCAGCTCTGCCTTAAATCATTAGATATATCTTTACTACAACCTTCTCTCACTGTATTTATTGCCCACCACTCTTTAAATACTGTTTTTGTGTGTCTGTGTGTTTTTGCAGCCATTCATTAACTGTAGAGTTTGCAGCAGACGGTCTGGTAATGATCTTACACATCCATCAAATGACTGTGTACCAAACAAGAAAGTGGATGAAGTAAGTGTAGAGAGTCTTAGCATTATGGAAATGTAACAGGTGTGTGAATTGTGTCTAAACATGTGGTTAAACTTTGATTGTGTTTGTACATGCAAAAATTTGATCAGAGTACTGTTTATTAATGACAATGTTACTTTTAATCTGAACAACAGTGGCAGCACCAAGGAAAAGCTTGGGGGGGGGGGCTCTAGCTCCTCCTCCAATGACCATAGTACCCCCACAGCACCCCCAAAATATTGGTTTCATTTTTTTCTTTAACTATCTGTAAAATCTGTATATTGTGTAAGACATTTTTGCGGTTTTTTACAGCATACTTGTAGTGTATTTTTTCTTCAAAGTACACATAGAGGCTCTGTGAGCTAGACGTTAGAATTTTATATTTTATCCTATTTTATCCATGCTGTAGCTTATCGTGCTGTGTGCTTCTATACACCATCTACATAAGCTGAAAAGCTAAAGCACCCCGGTCTAAATAATCTCACTCCCCTATAGCACCTGTAGCATTAAGTCACTGGCGCTGCCACTGCTGAATAAACGACTCCAATCTGACTAAACCGCTTAACTTTTCCTCCCCATGTTACATTTCAGGACAAACGACGTAATATGTGTCCTTCTGATAAACCTCTTCTCAGACCTAAAACTGCCTTGGCTTCCAAGGACACTAAAGAAGCTGAAGGAGACCGTCTGGCTGTTTCTGATGGCTGATGGTCCTGCAATGTGGACCAGAGGAGGAAACTGGGAGGGAAAATGCTTTGCTTTATATCATGCCCACCCAAAGCCCCCAGTGAGTAAGCCATAGGCGCCGATAGCATGGAAAAACTCCCAAGAAGGAAGAAACCTTGGGAGGGACCAAACTCAAAGGGGGAGCCCATCCTCCTGGGGCCGGCAAAGTGTAGGTGCAGGATCACAAAAAAACTTGACGAGAGAAACGAGAGAATTCGACTGTCCCTCACAAAAACTGTAAAGTTTTAGTGGCTAAATTGCTTTTTCTATGCCTTTTCAAACAGGAGGGAGATTTGTTTGGCTATACGTAGAAATTTTCTATACAATTTAGACAGCACAGAATCATTAACCTACTTTAATGCATTTATTAATACAACCACATATTTCACACATTTTGACATCAGTCATGCAGTGAAGATACAGTCTCTTTATTTCTTGACGCCAACCCTCCCCATTAATCCGGGCTTGGGACCGACACCTAGTTGAGCTGGCTTTCTCCCTTAAGTGGCTGGGTTAGGCTAAACTATGTACATATTTATGAAGACTACTATAAATTTATAAAGACCACCCTAAATATGTAGTCTAACAAAACGCAGTTTAAAGAAGGTAGCCTACCTGGTAAACAAAGAAATTAAAAGGCCCACAGCATATTAATCGGGCTATATCCAAGCAGTTTTTAAGAACGTAACCTACATGGCGAAATTGAATTACTTTCTGGACCAACAAACGCAACCAGACATGAACATTATGCACCTTCCTAGTCTTGATGTATGTCGTCATACAGATGAGGACGTTAAGGCAGCCTTTAGGTCCGACCCATCATGCACTGCAGTTTTTTGCAAATTCCTCAGATGGAAAACCATTAAATACCTCTTCTATTACCTTATATTACCTTATATTCATGTAATAAATATACAAATATCAATTAGTTGGAAATCAGCCAGACAGACGTAATTACTACAAATGGTTTCCACTGTATTTGTGACTCTGAGTGCCGCAGGCTTGGATGCAGTGCCGCACCATTTTGTAAGGCATGCACTGGCCAATCATGTAGCACTTCTCTCATAAATATTAATGAGACATCACCTACCACCCTGCAAAAAAGAAATTTGCCGCTCGTCCCCCCTGCACATGAACCAACATGGCTGTGTCAACCAGCGGAGCTCCGGAGCCTCTGGAGAAACACGCGGCAAAAAAGGCTCGCATACGGTCTTCCAGAGTTTGGGAATACTTCAGTCATGACACCCTTTTCTGCGCCTCTACTGTAGCTGGCGTTAATGACGCTGTTTCAGCCATTTTATATTTTCTGTTTACTTATTCTGTCATGTAAGACTGAGACAAATTATCGTTTACGACTATTCTTACACACTGTAGCCTGACTTGCTGACTTAAGTAAGCTTAACTATAAGCTACCTTTGCTAAGTGTTTGTGAATAACATGTTTCTCTAGTTATGAAATTATTCCATGTTTTAGCATCTGTTTCAACATTAAAGTCAAATTGGTATATTGAAATATGTAAAAACTATTGAACTATTAGCTTAAGTCTAACATAGAAAATCCTACTGAATCTCTTAAGATTTTCCTTTTTTGTTAATGCACTAATGTTTAAGAAGTGTCTTAAATTGAATTTCAGATTTGTGTGTGGGTGGGAGTGGGTGAATTGTATTAAATTCATACATTCATTCTTTTGGCTCAGACATTACTGACCTAAAACAAATTGAGGCATTGGGTAAGTGCTTAAATTAGCTACTAAATGGCAAAAAATATTCTAAATATCACATTTTCCATTCTTCGGTATAATTTTAATGAATCACCTATGCTGCCAAACATTAACGCATAGATTGTCACAACACTCTATGTTTTAGTTCTTCTTTATGTGTATAGGACGGTGTGATGGTTCTGGTGGTGGGTGTGGCCGACGCTGCTCGCGATGTTTGGCTATGCTGCAGTCCCAGGGACCAAGTTGGAACACATTTCCACCTTCAAGCTTAGGTGGAAAAACGGCACCGAGACCCAGCAGCAGGACAACTTCTTGTCCAGACAACCAGCCCTGCTTCATCATTGAAGTAAGCCCTGTGAACAGGAGCGAGATGTACTTCTGCAGTGGATGTTATAGCGGAAAGAACATCCCCATCCTCACGTCTGCCGGAGTGCCCCCTCAAGTGGGTGTGTGACTTAACTCGATGGATGAATTGGACAGAATGTACTGTTACTAGAGGTCGACCGATATGGGTTTTTCAAGTCAAGGGTCAGGCGATGGCCGATATATGCTGCTGATTTTTTTTGGCCGATAATTGGACGTTTTCCCCTCTATTTGCATGGTAAAATATCACACTAATAATAACAAACGATACACAAAATTTCTCAATTTAGCATTTATTGAATACTCAACTTGGAAACAATAACACATTTATAAACAATAAAAATAGCAGCATCAGAATCTCTGTTAGTGCACAATATAGCAGCAAACTCCTCATGTTTGACGGAAGGAAATTTGTAAACAATACAAAAAGGAATAAGCATGTTATCTTTAGTTGTAATCCCACTTCCAGTCCCTGAGTCTTACTCACCACACTCATACTTCACAGCAAACAGACAAGCAGTTAATTAACCAGAAGAGAAAAATGCAAAAACCACAACAGAAACTTGTAAATAATAACAAACTAATAGACAATAAAAATAGCAGCATCAGAATCTCTATTAGTGCCAAATATAGCAGCAAACTCCTCATGTCTGACGGAAGGAAAATTTGTAAATACACAAAGGAATGAGCACATCTTCAGTTTTAATCCCATTTCAGTCCTGAGTCTTCCTCATCCCACAAGCAGGCAAGGCATGTCACCCCGGTTGTGTGACACTTATTTTATATAATAAAATAAGTGCCCCCTGCGGCCCCAGAGCCCGAGCAGCCGTCTCCGCTGCCACGTCCGAGGCGCTTTCCCTGCCTGCAGCTCCCGGGCAGGCGCCCCCTCTGCAGCCTGCAGCTCCAGTCCCTGGCCCCACTCCAGTCCCTTCTCCCCCTGTGACTCTGGTACCCTCACCCCGACGAGCCCGACCCCGGCCGCAGGTCCTTATGTCTGTGTCCCATAAGGGGAGAGGACACAGACGCACGGCTGGGGTCCCACCCGCCCAGCCCCCTGGCTCGCCCTCCCTCGCCGGCGCTAGGGCTTGGTCGGCACCTGCGGGTCCTGGCCCTCCGGGTCGGCTGTCGTCTGCGGGTCCCCCTCCGCGGCCTCGTCGCCCTGCCTCGGTCCCTCCTCCGGCGTCTTATCGGTTGCCTGCGGGCCCCCCGACGGCGGCTCCTCATTCGCCTGCTGGTCCTCCCGCTCTGGCGTGTCGGAGGACGTCGCCGTCTGCTGCGGCTCCCCCTCTCTCCTTGCCCTCGCCAGGGTCCCTTCCAGCTCCTTCGTCCCCTTCCCTGGTCTCCCCTCCGACTCCCTCCTTCGTCCCTGCGTCTGTCCCTCACCCCGTCTCCTCGGCCCCTCCGGCTCCGGCCTCCCGGCCGCCTGCAGCCCTTCCGGCTGCCTCCCGTCGCCCGCTGGGTCTCCCTCGGGCTCCTCTTGGTTCCCCTCCTTCTCTCCCTGGCCTCCCGTCTTTGTCCCTCCTGCCTCTGCTCCCCCTCGCTTTGTTCCTCCTGTCTCTGTCCCTCCTCTCTTTGTCCCTCGTCCCTCTGGCTTCTGCTCCTCTTTCCCCGATGTTCCCTTCGTTCACTCCCGGTCCTTTTGTCCTGCCTGTTCCCTCCGTGTCCCCCTTTCTGATCTGTTTCTCTGCCTTTCCTGTCTTATGTCAAGTCTTGTCCTGGCTCCTTCCCCTGTGCCAGTTCTGTCTGTCCGTTCTGTTCCCTGTCCTCATTAATGAGGTTTTATATAGATATACATATATGCCCGGCTTGTCCGCTCCTCGTGTGTGCCACGCCCCCTGATTACCCACGTGTGCTTCCCTGATCGTCTCCTGCTTTGCCCGATTACTTTGATTAGTCATGACCTATTTTAAGTCCTGGTCTTACCTGTTTGCCCTGTCCGTCATTGTAGTTTGTCAATGCCTGCGTTCCGTCCTGCTCTACCCGCTCCGTTTCCCCGATTAAAGACCCGTTTTCACAAACACAAAAAAAACTATATGTATACATATACATACACTGAACAAAAATATAAACGCAACACTTTTGTTTTTGCTCCCATTTTTCATGAGATGGACTTAAAGATCTACAATTCATTCCAGATACACAATATTACCATTTCTCTCAAACATTTCTCACAAATCAGTCTAAATGTGTGATAGTGAGCACTTCTGCTTTGCTGAGATAATCCATCCCACCTCACAGGTGTGCCACATCAAGATGCTGATCTGACATCATGGGTAGTGCACAGGTGTACCTTATACTGCCCACAATAAAGGCCACCCTGGAATGTGCAGTTTTGTCTCACAGCAAAATGCCACAGATGCCACAAGCATTGAGGGAGCGTGCAATTGGCATGCTGACAGCAGGAATGTCAACCAGATCTGTTGCTCGTGCATTGAATGTTCATTTCTCAACCATAAGCCGTCTCCAAAGGCGTTTCAGAGAATATGGCAGTACATCCAACCGGCCTCACAACCGCAGACCACGTGTAACCACACCAGCCCAGGACCTCCACATCCAGCAGGTTCACCTCCAAGATCGTCTGAGACCAGCCACTCAGACAGATGATGCACGGCCCCATGTTGCAAGGATCTGTACACAGTTCTTGGAAGCTGAAAATGTCCCAGTTCTTGCATGGCCAGCATACTCACCGGACATGTCACCCGTTGAGCATGTTTGGGATGTGCTTGACCGGCGTATACGACAGCGTGTACCAGTTCCCACTAATATCCAACAACTTCGCACAGCCATTGAAGAGGAGTGGACCAACATTCCACAGGCCACAATTGACAATCTGATAAACTCTATGCGAAGAAGATGTGTTGCATTGTATGAGGCAAATGGTGGTCACACCAGATACTGACCGGTTCTGAGTCCCCAGACCCCCAATAAAGCAAAAAACTGCACATTCCAGGGTGGCCTTTTATTGTGGGCAGTATAAGGTACACCTGTGCACTACCCATGATGTCAGATCAGCATCTTGATGTGGCACACCTGTGAGGTGGGATGGATTATCTCAGCAAAGCAGAAGTGCTCACTATCACACATTTAGACTGATTTGTGAGAAATGTTTGAGAGAAATGGTAATATTGTGTATCTGGAATGAATTGTAGGTCTTTAAGTCCATCTCATGAAAAATGGGAGCAGAAACAAGAGTGTTGCGTTTATATTTTTGTTCAGTATATATATTTATGGGTGTATCGAGACTACTAGATGGTCAGTATGGATAACTAAGGTGCACTAAAACTGGGTGAGCAGGCAAGGCATGTCACCCAGGTTGTGTGACAATTATTTTATATAAATGTATATATGTATATATATATTCCATCCACCATCCCTCCTTTACGGAGAACTGCGTTATTTTTATTGTCCATTACGAAAAAAATAAAAAAACTATATATATATATATATATATATATACATATATATTTATGGGTGTATCGAGACTAGATGGTCATTATGGATAACTAAGGTGCACTAAAACTGGGTGAGCAGGCAAGGCATGTCACCCAGGTTGTGTGACAATTATTTTATATAAATGTATATATATATATATATATTCCATCCACCATCCCTCCTTTACGGAGAACTGCGTTATTTTTCTTTTCTATTGCTAATAAAAAAACTATATATATGTACATATATATATATATATATAAATATATATATATATATATATATAATATATATATATATATATATATATATATATATGGGTGTATCGAGACTAGATGGTCAGTATGGATAACTAAGGTGCACTAAAATTGGGTGAGCAGGCAAGGCATGTCACCCAGGTTGTGTGACAATTATTTTATATATATGCATATACATATTCCATCCACCATCCCTCCTTTATGGAGAACTGCGTTATTTTTATTGTCTATTGCAAAAAAAAAACAGAAAAACTATATATATATATATATAAATATATATATATATATATATATATATATATACATATATATTCATGGGTGTATCGAGACTAGATGGTCATTCTGGATAACTAAAGTGCACTAAAATTGGGTGAGCAGGCAAGGCATGTCACCCAGGTTGTGTGACAATTATTTTATATAAATGTATATATATATATATATATATATATATATATATATATATATATTCCATCCACCATCCCTCCTTTACGGAGAACTGCGTTATTTTTCTTTTTTATTGCTAATAAAAAAACTATATATATATACATATATATTTATGGGTGTATCGAGACTAGATGGTCATTATGAATAACTAAGGTGCACTAAAATTGGGTGAGCAGGCAAGGCATGTCACCCCGGTTGTGTGACAATTATTTTATATATATATTCCATCCACCATCCCTCCTTTACGGAGGACTGCTTTATTTTTAATATCCATTGCGAAAAAAAAACACAAGAAAAAGAAAAAATATCTATATATATACATATATATATATATATATATATATATATATGGGTGTGTCGAGACTAGATGGTCAGTATGGATAACTAAAGTGCACTAAAATTGGGTGAGCAGGCAAGTCATGTCACCCAGGTTGTGTGACAATTATTTTATATAAATGTATATATATATATATATATTATATATATATATATATATATATATATATATATATATTCCATCCACCATCCCTCCTTTACGGAGAACTGTGTTATTTTTCTTTTCTATTGCTAATAAAAAAACTATATATATGTACATATATATATATATGGGTGTATCGAGACTAGTTGGTCATTATGGATAACTAAGTTGCACTAAAATTGGGTGAGCAGGCAAGGCATGTCACCCAGGTTGTGTGACAATTATTTTATATATATGTATATATATATTCCATCCACCATCCCTCCTTTATGGAGAACTGCGCTATTTTTATTGTCTATTGCAAAAAAAAAAAAAAAAAAAAACAATACATATATATACATATATATTTATGGGTGTATCGAGACTAGATGGTCATTATGAATAACTAAGGTGCACTAAAATTGGGTGAGCAGGCAAGGCATGTCACCCCGGTTGTGTGACAATTATTTTATATATATATTCCATCCACCATCCCTCCTTTACGGAGAACTGCGTTATTTTTATTGTCCATTGCGAAAAAAAAAAAACTATATATATACATATATATTTATGGGTGTATCGAGACTAGTTGGTCATTATGGATAACTAAGGTGCACTAAAATTGGGTGAGCAGGCAAGGCATGTCACCCCAGTTGTGTGACAATTATTTTATATAAATGTATATATATATTCCCTCCACCACCCCTCCTTTACGGAGGACTGCTTTATTTTTAATATCCATTGCGAAAAAAAAACACAAGAAAAAGAAAAAATATCTATATATATACATATATATATATATATATATATATATATATATATATATATGGGTGTGTCGAGACTAGATGGTCAGTATGGATAACTGAGGTGCACTAAAATTGGGTGAGCAGGCAAGGCATGTCACCCAGGTTGTGTGACAATTATTTTATATATATGCATATACATATTCCATCCACCATCCCTCCTTTACGGAGAACTGCGTTATTTTTATTGTCTATTGCAAAAAAAAAACAGAAAAACTATATATATATATATATATATATATATATATATATATATATACATATATATTCATGGGTGTATCGAGACTAGATGGTCATTATGGATAACTAAAGTGCACTAAAATTGGGTGAGCAGGCAAGGCATGTCACCCAGGTTGTGTGACAATTATTTTATATAAATGTATATATATATATATATATTCCATCCACCATCCCTCCTTTACGGAGAACTGCGTTATTTTTCTTTTCTATTGCTAATAAAAAAACTATATATATATACATATATATTTATGGGTGTATCGAGACTAGATGGTCATTATGAATAACTAAGGTGCACTAAAATTGGGTGAGCAGGCAAGGCATGTCACCCCGGTTGTGTGACAATTATTTTATATATATATTCCATCCACCATCCCTCCTTTACGGAGGACTGCTTTATTTTTTATATCCATTGCGAAAAAAAAACACAAGAAAAAGAAAAAATATCTATATATATACATATATATATATATATATATATATATATATATATATGGGTGTGTCGAGACTAGATGGTCAGTATGGATAACTAAAGTGCACTAAAATTGGGTGAGCAGGCAAGGCATGTCACCCAGGTTGTGTGACAATTATTTTATATAAATGTATATATATATATATATATATATATATATATATATATATATATTCCATCCACCATCCCTCCTTTACGGAGAACTGCGTTATTTTTCTTTTCTATTGCTAATAAAAAAACTATATATATGTACATATATATATATATATATGGGTGTATCGAGACTAGTTGGTCATTATGGATAACTAAGTTGCACTAAAATTGGGTGAGCAGGCAAGGCATGTCACCCAGGTTGTGTGACAATTATTTTATATATATATGTATATATATATTCCCTCCACCACCCCTCCTTTACGGAGGACTGCTTTATTTTTAATATCCATTGCGAAAAAAAAACACAAGAAAAAGAAAAAATATCTATATATATATACATATATATATATATATATATATATATATATATATATATATATATATATATATATATATATATATATATATATATATATATATATATATATATATATATATATATATATGTATATGGGTGTGTCGAGACTAGATGGTCAGTATGGATAACTAAAGTGCACTAAAATTGGGTGAGCAGGCAAGGCATGTCACCCAGGTTGTGTGACAATTATTTTATATAAATGTATATATATATATATATATATATATATATATATATATATATATATATATATATATATATATATATATATATATATATATATATATATATATATATATTCCATCCACCATCCCTCCTTTACGGAGAACTGCGTTATTTTTCTTTTCTATTGCTAATAAAAAAACTATATATATGTACATATATATATATATATATGGGTGTATCGAGACTAGTTGGTCATTATGGATAACTAAGTTGCACTAAAATTGGGTGAGCAGGCAAGGCATGTCACCCAGGTTGTGTGACAATTATTTTATATATATATGTATATATATATTCCCTCCACCACCCCTCCTTTACGGAGGACTGCTTTATTTTTAATATCCATTGCGAAAAAAAAACACAAGAAAAAGAAAAAATATCTATATATATACATATATATATATATATATATATATATATATATATATATATGGGTGTGTCGAGACTAGATGGTCAGTATGGATAACTAAGGTGCACTAAAATTGGGTGAGCAGGCAAGGCATGTCACCCAGGTTGTGTGACAATTATTTTATATAAATGTATATATATATATATATATTCCATCCACCATCCCTCCTTTACGGAGAACTGCGTTATTTTTCTTTTCTATTGCTAATAAAAAAACTATATATATATGTACATATATATATATATATGGGTGTATCGAGACTAGTTGGTCATTATGGATAACTAAGTTGCACTAAAATTGGGTGAGCAGGCAAGGCATGTCACCCAAGTTGTGTGACAATTATTTTATATATATGTATATATATATTCCATCCACCATCCCTCCTTTATGGAGAACTGCGTTATTTTTATTGTCTATTGCAAAAAAAAAAACAAAAAAAACTATATATATATACATATATATTTATGGGTGTATCGAGACTAGATGGTCATTATGAATAACTAAGGTGCACTAAAACTGGGTGAGCAGGCAAGGCATGTCACCCAGGTTGTGTGACAATTATTTTATATATATGTATATATATATTCCATCCACCATCCCTCCTTTACGGAGAACTGCGTTATTTTTATTGTCTATTGCAAAAAAAAAAACAAAAAAAACTATATATATATATACATATATATATATGGGTGTATCGAGACTAGAAGGTCATTATGCATAACTAAAGTGCACTAAAATTGGGTGAGCAGGAAAGGCATGTCACCCCAGTTGTGTGACAATTATTTTATATATATGTATATATATATATATATTCCCTCCACCACCCCTCCTCTACGGAGGACTGCTTTATTTTTATTTCCATTGCAAAAATAAAAAATTTTAAAACACAAAAAAAAAAAAAAACGAAAATAATAATAATAAAAATAATTTTGAATGTGTATTCAAATAAGTTTGAATGTGTGTGAACTATATATAAATATATATATACACATGCATATACAGAAATATATACACACACACACATATATATATATATATACACACACACACACAGACACACACTCACATAAACACATACACACACTGTGTACAGTCTTATGCAAAGGTTTGGCACCCCTTGACAAATAACATCTTTTCAATTACAAAAGCAACAATATCAGTTAATACAGTCTCTTTAGGAACTGGGGGAAAAATACACAATATTTTCAGCAAACATTGATGAATAGTTACTTTTTATGCCATAAATTGAACAAAATTACAAAATAAAAACATTATTATGGCACTCTGCAAAAGTTTGGGCACCCTACGTAATCAGTACTTAGTAACACCTCCTCTGCCAGATATCACAGCTTACAAGCGCTTCTTATAGCCAGCTGAAAGGCTTTCAGTTCTTGTACTTGGGATTTTCTCACATTCTTCCTTGCAAAAGGCTTCTAGTTCTGTAATATTCTAATATATCAAGGGCTGTATTGTCAAATAGGAGATCGGCAGCATTCTCCCACCTGAGAAAACTGTACTACAATGCCCTTGATAGTGTGTAGAAACACACTCGTCAGCTCTAGTCCTCCTGTAACAACGCAAAAGGACTGGCAACCCTCAGGTATTTATGCGTGCGATTGTATGATAAATTCACCCTGACAGTCTCACACTTCTCTTGGTACCAACAGGTCTCATGGAATATATAAAAGGCAACTGCAACAATTATACTCGGCACTAAACATCGAGGCACGGAAATGCAGCAGAGCTTGTGTATTTCTCAGGATGCATTCTAGTAAAATGCCCGGAAAATGAGCTAAAGACATATTTCAAGGGGCACTATATAAAACCGATGGAAATTTTACTGATTAAATAAAAGGAAAAGCATCGTTTGAAAAATCACAAATGTTTCTAAGATTCAATGCATCGCTTTTTGACCACATCATAGCGATGAACACATCATTGTTCCTGACAATGTCCTAATACAGAAATAAAACTTTATGTTGGTAAACTCAAAAAGCCTTCAGCTGTCACACTGGCTAACGATCTCAAACGATTATAAAGCAGCATTTTGAAAAGCGCTGTTTTAAAATAACAGATACAACACTTACCTTGTCTTCTGGCCAAATGCTTTTCACGGCTTGGCACTCCAACGGTGCTGAAACGAAATTTGTATTTCCTCCTACCTCGTTGGCCCTTCAGTTCTTCTTTTCTCCCTTTGGATGTTTTTTTCCTTCTTCTTTGGATATTGTTTTTTATTTTTGTTTGTTTTTTTTTACTTTGCATGTTTTTCCTTCTTCGGATATTATTTTTTTGGCTTATTTTTTTAGACGATGTTTTTTTCGTCTTCTTTAAAAATTGATTTTTTTCGTCTTCTTTAAATATTGTTTTTTTTTTCATCCTTTTGATGTTGTTTTACGGAACAAGAGCCGTACAGTGCTACTCTATCAGGAGGTAGCGCCAACTGAACGCCTTGAAGCAGTACCCAGCTCTTTTATAGGGAGCGTCAACCCGAAGTCAAGTTCTAGAACGTTGCACTCACTTTTCATTGGTTTCCCAGCTATGCTGTCAGAATAATGTTTGCTGATTGGTCGAAAATTTTAAAACGTACCCGAGTACTGTAAAAAAAACTCAAGATCTTGCTACCCTACGGAGCACCCATAAGGTGATTTTTTTTATACGTTATATGCAGCTATTTGTAGCAGGCCGTAATTAGACTAATCCACCCTTTGTCAATAAAGCCAACAAGAGAACAGGTTGCCCAAAGTTTGCTCAGGTACACGCCACAGCACAACCTTAAAAACACATCCAGCACAAATCACACTAGTGAATGACACAGCAAATCACAGCAATAAAAAAGACCCCTATGGGCAATCCAGCACCCAGACTACAGGTGCCAAAAGGCCCAGCCTGCCTAATAATGAACCCAAAATATACATACAACAAAGAAAAAGACACAAACAAAAAAGAAAATAAAACTAGCCAGCTGCTCCCACTAAACCCCGCTCCCGAGACCACTAAGCCGGCTGGCTTGATAATACACGATACAACCTCAGATAAAACATATTAAAGCAACACCAGGGAGGTTTACAACCTGATCCTTAAAATTATCGACCCGTAATTCCACCTTGAAAACCCCTAAAGAACAGTAGTTTACCCCATGACTCACTGCCCCATTCAAACAAAAAAAAAACAGGTTTTTGGGGTAACCTTTAGGTCAGCTCTTCAAAACCAGGTATGAGGACTCTTCAGCTAATCAGTCCTCTAATTAGAAATCTAATTAGGGAGTTGCAGCGAAAACCTGCATACACACCGGCCCTTTGCGGATAAGATTGTTCACCCCTGAAACAAGCAAACAGAAAGGCTGCTACACTGCAAATTCAATATGCCCGCCGATGCTCCACCAAATCTATCAGGACCCTGCCTGTCTTTCCCGTGCCTGCTCCTTTGCCAATATGCCCTACCATCGGAACATGCACAGCCATCTCGCCCCGGCTATGCCTCCAGTCCGAACTGCAGTTCCTATACCTGCCTATAATTGCCTGGCTACAATCCATCCCCCAAAATGAAATTGATGACCCAACGATCACAGCTAAGAATTCTATCCCCAAACCACTGGTCTTCCTCCCCAACCGAACGATCATTCACTGACCGTGGTAACTTATAAGGGTTGGTATGATGACCAGTGGCTCACCGAACGTTTAACTGGTCTCTACACCTCGGGGGGGACATAACCTCCTCCATTATACGAGGCCTACTTGTGGATGCTCTATTGCGACCCCTCCCACCAGCCCTGTCCCCGTAAAATCACAGAGTCCTCATCCGATTCCATTTCTGTTGCCCCTGTGGGCAACCCAGACTCAGGAGACATTACCAGAACATCTTCCCCTGACATAACAACCCCCTGTGGTACTGGACGCAACTCTGTTCGGTGAACTTGACGGACAACCCCGTCCCCCTCCATTGGAGTTGCAGAGTAAACTGCACCCTGATCTTGGGGACACCGAACTACCATATACAAACAGGCATCCCAATGATCCTGTATTTTACCTCGAACATGGTTCCGCAAACACACCAGCTGACCTTCATCAAACCCCTAATCATTAACCAACTCATTGTGTTTCCGATTTCGTGGTGTGGCTTGTTCCTCCAACTAAGCCTTCACATACTCTTGAAGCACCTGCAAACTTTCCTGATGGTTTTGTACCCATTCCTCCAAAGGTCCACCATACTGACTGATCCCGGCAGGAGCCTGAAGATAGTGTATCGGTAATCGAGGCTCACAGCCAGACCTTAAATAAAAAGGCATCATCCAGTCATTTGGTGGGGTGTAGTATTGTAAGCTTCTCTGCTGGAGGAAGTGTGTGAAGCAAATTGTGCAAAAAAAATATTAAAGCAACACCAGGGAGGTTTACATCTAGATCCTTAAAATGATCGACCTGCAATTCCACCTTGAAAATCCAATTACCATATAAAGGATACAAGATGTAAAGATGACAAATGACATGGCACACATTTGTTGTTTAGACTGTTGTGTCAGGTTAATTGAAAGCTGAAGGATCTTAGTGTTTACTAGTCTAAGTAACAGAATGTCTAAACACTGTGCTTGCCTTTATGGGTTTTTAAGCAGAACATATAGGTATAGAAACATATTAACATTACGTTTCACGATTCACTGACTGGAGAATAGGAGAATATACACATCAATATTACTACTTAAGTTAACTAACCCTAATCCCAACCCCTATTGGCACGGAGCCCGCCAGGGTTCAGGTGAGATATAAATCTGTAATCTGTATCAATGGTTTTGCTATCCATACCCACCCTATTAATGTTAGCTTCCCAGGGTTTCTTGTTAGACAAGCTCTGTGTCTCTCTATACCCCCATTTACTGCACGACTGATTGTCCATTTATAAAGAATCAAATAGGGTGAAGATGGTTTTAGTTTACAATTACTCTGGAAGGTGACCAGATTAAAAAAAACTAAATACCATGCCTACGTGTATGTAATCTCCATCACAGTCCCCATTTTCCCCATAATCCTCGTTTTGATAGTGCCAATTTGTGTAATGTGAGTTTTTTTTTTTTTTAAAAAACTGTTATAGAAGAACATACTGGATGCCACATGTGTACAATTACCCCTTTCTAATTAGTGGGGTCCGTTGTGTCAGCTACAGCCTTTACTAACATACACATAAGTATACAGTCTTACAGCACTTTTGTTTTCCTTTTGTATTTAATGGTTTTCCATTTAGGGGGCAGCATGGTGGTGCAGTGGTTAGCACTGTTGCCTCACACCTCTAGGGCCCGGGTTCGAGTCTCCACCTGGGTCACATGTGTGTGGAGTTTGCATGTTCTACCCATGTCATCGTGGGGTTTCCTCCGGGTACTCTGGTTTCCCCCACAGTCCAAAAACATGCTGAGGCTAATTGGAGTTGCTAAATTGCCCATAGGAGTGTATGCGTGAGTGAATAGTGTGTGAGTGTGCCCTGCGATGGGCTGGCCCGCCATCCTGGGTTGTTCCCTGTCTCGTGCCCATTGCTTCCGGGATAGGCTCCAGACCCCCCGCGATCCAGTAGGATAAGCGGTTTGGAAAGGCTGCCTAACGCCCTTAATTTGTTTGCAATTTCGCCAGGTAGGCTACCTTCTTTAAACTGCGTTTTGCTAGACTACACATTTCGAGATGTTTTATTGTAGTCTTGGTAAATATATATATATAGTTTAGCCTAACCCAGCCACTTAAGGGAGCAAGCCAGCTCAGGTAGGTGCCAGTCCCAAGCCCGGATTAATGGAGAGGGTTGGCGTCAAGAAATAAAGAGAAATAAAGACAACTAATACTCCTAGTTTGCGAGATCTGACTGCAATGGCAGCACTGCTACAAGGGTGTGGATAAATCTATACAAATATCACCTGCATGCACATTACTTCTTTTACAATAACCAACTCCTGATCCATACTGTTAGTCGTGAAAAAAAAAACTATCGTGTACATAGAGGCCCTGTGTAAAAAGATAACTGCCAAGGAAAAGATCAAAAACATTTATTTCAAGGATACAAAGTTTTTATGGTCATGTACAGTGTACAGTGCAATTCTTATTTGATTAACTTGAATGTCTCCACAGACTAGACGATTAAACAAATAAAGCAGTGCAACATTACAATAACTAATAACAAATAAACAAAGCTCACGAGTACTATTACAGTATTTATATCATTTATTTAAACTTAATTTTACCAGGTAAATTAACTACAAAGCAGTTACCACTGCTTTACCTGCTTCTCGGGAGAAATAGCAGATATACGTCATGTATGTGACTAAATTCTTAAGCCAATAAGGGCAAAGTTGTGTCGTAATGGAGGCGGATCCAGTTTGTGCAGCCGGTTAAAGACACTACGGGCATGTAAATGGAGAACGAAATTATAGTTATACCGAATCTCCTACACACAATACCAAGGTTACCAACTTTGGTCAGCTGACCGGAGTGAGACGTTCAATTCCCGTAAGATTTCTTTGCGCCAGCCTGAGAGTCTGAAAACACGTCACACCAGATGCATGAGAGATGGAAACCTGGGATATTCAGTCGAATCAGATCAAATATGATGCTAAGTTAGTACTAAGTTAAAATATGTTCCGGACTTGTAACATGCACCCATGATTTGGAACAGTCAGCAGGCTGTCTCTGGCCACGCCCCCTACACTCGGTCCGGCCCCTGGCTTTTCCTGAATTCTGATTCCTTTAGATAAACATTGACTTCATTGATATTGTTATTGATTTATCGACAGACCATCATACGTTTTAGACGTTATAATAACAACACTCTATTGATCCCCAAAGAGAGAAATTCTCTCCTTGCCTGCCCCCTCTTACTGTCCATGATACACAAGCACATATGTAGAAAAACGTCAGCTTGGAAGCCAAGGCTGGACTTAACCTACTCCTTAGGGTTCAACTGGAAACTGCCCCATGGCCGAGCGGTCTAAAGCCTCCTGCGCAGCGAAAATGGCCTTTCAAAGTAAGGGGTATTCTGTTCTCCGAAGTAAGGCGTGGGTTCGAATCCAACTTCCGACAAAAGTTCTTCAATCGCTACAGCAGAATTTGAGCCACTGATCGGCTTTAATTGCTTTGTTTTATTTTTGCGTTTCAGGCAAAACTACATAACACTTAAGAGGTGCAGGATGATCTGTCTTGCTCTCGCGAGGTTTTTGTACGACGTGACATGGTGACATAATGCAGCGGACGATAAAAATCTAACCACAATGCATTGCGTCAGGACCAGAATGTATTGCTTTAAGCCAGCGCTGTATGTGGGTACATGAAGTGGAAAGCACCCAATAACAAACATAACATTTAAAAAAAATCTACAAACTAGTGGGAATATAAAATAAAATAAATGTGTCTGGGCAAATTGGTAAGTTAAATTAAATCGTTTTAAGCAGTGTTAAGCAGTGTGTGGTTTTAAACACGAGTAGCATGTACCGTGTTGACGGCGCATGAACGTATCTTGGCAGCACATGTAAAACTTAGATTTGCAAGCGGGATGTGAAACAGCATTTAGGTGTTTAAAACAGCAATAGAGTGCGTGTTTGTTCACGCAGTTACAATGTTTAGTTGTTATTTCTGTGGAACATCAGTGCAAACCCTTAGGGAACATGTTTTACATGTCAAACTTCACCGTCATGAACCACGATGCGTGTTCAAGTGTGGCGCTACAGATTGCCACAATACGTTTCGTTCATATGGGGAATTTAAGGCTCATTTTTACCGTAAACATAACACAGATTCATATATTGATACTACAAATGCCCTTACGGTGTTTACGTGTAATATGTCTATGTGCCAGCGCCAATGTCGCGATGTCAGATCACTAACAGCTCACTTAAAGGAACATATAGCCGAAGGACGTGTTGTGACATGTCCGGTGACAGGATGCGACCATACGTTCACTGTGAGATCGTCGTTTACAGCCTACATGTCCAGGAAACACAGACAATGTTCTGTGGACAGTATAAGAGATCTTAATAAGGAGACAGTTTCTCAGTTTCTTGAAACTGAACCGTTAGTTACAGGCCCTACAGAGAGATTTAGTGAGACTGATGAAGGTGAAGTCCATCTTACAGAAAATTTCAGTGACCTTTTTCTTAGAAATATTTCTCTTTTCTACTTGAAATTACATGGGCAGTTTCTTCTGCCAGCATCAACTATACAAAATATTATTGAAGAGATGCTAAGCATACATGAACTAGGACAGACATATACTTTGAATAAATTAAGTGCATTCCTGAAAAGTGACTTAACTGAATTAACAGATGAGGTTATTGGTAGTATATGTGATGTTGTGAAGGAATCTGACCTTTTCACCATTAGTCATGAAGGACCAATGAGAACCAATTTTTCAAGAACTAGGGCTTTTAAACAGATGTTTAGATACACAGAACCTGTAAAGTTGTACTTAGGAAGGGATGAAACAAGGTCACAGAGGTTTGCCTACTATGTTCCATTGAAAGACACTTTGAGACATTTACTGGAGTCAGACTTATGGCAGAATTGTGCTGCACAGGGTACATACGTACCATACACTGATGTGCTTTGTGATGTCAGTGATGGTCAGGTATATAAAAACAATGAGTTCTTTTCTCAAAACCCATCATGTCTAAAACTAATTCTATATCAAGATTCTTTTGAGGCGGTGAACCCATTAGGTTCAGCAAAAAGCAGCACAAAGTAGTAGCTGTATATTTGTCTCTGGCTAATTTACCACCTCATCAAGTACAGACCACATGTCACTTGTAATGCTGTGTCAGGAAAAAGACTTCAAACACTTTGGCCATGACAAAGTTTTCTCAAGGCTCATTGCAGACTTAAAAGACCTGGAAGACAATGGAATAACGGTGGCAGAGGAAAAAGTTAAAGGGACTGTTTTGTGCATTGCAGGGGACAATTTGGGGTCTCATAATATCGGTGGATTTACAGAAAATTTTAGTTTTTCTGAATATTTCTGCAGGTATTGCCGGACAACCCGAACAGATTTTCAAACAGATCCAAATGCATTTTACAGTCTGAGGAACAACAAAACGTTGAAGGTATAATATCTGAGTTTTAATTCATTGAATTACTTCGATGTTTGTATGCCTGGCCTGCCACCTTGTTTAGGCCATGACATTTTTGAGGGTATCCTTTCCTATGATTTAGCCCTTTACCTGAAGTACTTCATCAAGCAAAAAAAGTGGTTCACTTATTCAATTCTGAATAGACGCATTAAGAAATTTAAGTACAGTGGCTCTGATGTGTTGAGTAAGCCATGTGCAGTAAACTCCAATGGAGTAAAGCTTTATGGTCAGGCTGTTCAGAACTGGAATTTTCTAAGACTTCTTCCTGTGATCATGTGTGACAAGGTGAAAGAGCCCACAGATGATGATTGGCAGTTGACCCTTCAGCTAAAAGACATTGTGGAGCTGATTTGTGCACAGAAAATTTTATTGCCAGAGGTTGCATACCTTGACGTTCTTATCCAAGAATATCTTGCTTGTAGATTTTCTTTCTTTCCAGGACATAGGTTAAAGCCTAAGCATCACTACTTGCGACACTACCCTGCACTGATTTTAAAGTTTGGTCCTTTGATCAGGTTGTGGACAATGCGATTTGAAAGTAAATAAGGCACCATGGCAACAACAGTCAGAACAGCATCCAGTTCACAGCTAGTTTTAAAAATTGCTTTAACGCAGAGTGATTACAGGAAATAGGTGTACTGCTTAATATTAATTAAATTATTAAAATGTGCTAATAATAGACATATTTGTCAGTCAGACATTGTGCTTTTTAAAGAGCAGAAGGGATACATTAAATTACGATTATATTGTCCTTACTGTATATATTTTTACATTTTTCCCCTCAATGATTGTCAAGTGATCACAATTCTTACTGTGCTTTACCCCTCACTTGATAGAGATGTACCAAAACTGAACATATAACTGGATTTCACTCAGAATAACCAGGCCTTCTTTTTGGACTCTTTATCCCTTTTTATTTTATCTTCGCTTTCCTCAAGCCAGGCATTTACAGGTGAAAAACCTTAAACCACAAAACACCAACTTTCACCAATCTATCTTATGAGCAAACACAAAATTTTACTTTAAATGCATATATATATATATATATATATATATATATATATATATACATACACACAAAATATACAATGAATGACCAATCTCAGCTTCAAATTTCCACACAATTATACATAACTTGTTCTGAATAAAATTCCTCCAAACATCAAAGTTTAAGATCAAACCACTGGGGAAACACATAAATGAGTTACTCAACGCAATAAATTGCAATGAAAAGCTAACCAATTAGACAATCGAACAATAGGTTTAACACTTCTGCCCATATGAATTATTAAAAGGAAAGTTCACCCTTAATACTTTTTTTTTCTTTTTAGCGATTTAATATTTAACTTTTAGATAAACTAAAAATAGAACCCCCCCTTTTAAACCGCATTAATGCAAACATCTGAATCAATAAAACAGCATTCCACATATTGTCATTAAGACACTTACAGCACACCATTTATTCCTAATACAGTCAAATACCACAACTCATATAATGTTACAAGCCAGCACCAGCGCCTCAATGCCTCATTAGCGCACCCCATTAAGAAATAAACCCCACTCGCAACAGGTAGTGCTTGCTACAAATAACATTTGCAACAAAGTCCAACACGCATGGTTCATGGTCTTACCGGCTGTCCGTTCAGAGTCTACTTTTCAGTACACAATCGCAGCACAGTTCCAGAAGCACTTGGTGTAGATTTGACCCTTTGCTTGTCGCGCTACCAATGCGTTTTGCCGACTTTATCCAAAATAAAGAGCAGGTGCGTCCGTTAATGCCTTCCCCTCGGGTGCACACAGGTGAGTAAACTTTGGTTCCGCATGACCACTTGCGTGAACGACGTAACCACTTGCTGGAATGACGTTCATCGCAACAATGATATAAATATTTTCCCCCCTGACATATAATCAGTGTAAGCACACAAACACATTGGCCGGTTATCCTATTCATTCAGTTCCACGGACAGTGACCTGTGTTACTGTGCTGTGACATCTGGTTCCTTCATTGGCTCTGTATATTTCTATAAATGACTAAATGGCTCTGTTGTAGAAATTTCCAGCCAGAGACTTGGTTCCTATATAACGAGAAGATTTTATTTTTACTCGGACTGAGAAGCTACAGAAAATCATCTCTGCATGTGATCTCCCCTTTACTGCTCAAGCAGAGCACACGCACATCAGCAAGTGTCAAGGCAGCAAGTGCATACAAACAACTTCTCAGGGCCTTCAGGAAGAGTCAGACTGCGGTGTCATTCAGAGATACCATTGTCTAAGACTTGCACTAAAACATTCTATGCACTTGGGCATATTTAAACAAAGTAGTATGGTACCTATGTCAGAATCCATCCCTGCCTTGTCCTGTTCACATGTCACTGGCCATCCTATTCTCTCCTCTGTCTTGTACCCCTTAGCCCATAGTGTGTTTGCCTGCTCATCGGGCCACCATGTGGCTTAACGGGCCAAGTGGTTGGCCACCGTGCCTGACTCCCCTTTTGATTGTGGGTTTTGAGGATATCAGTGGGTCTGTGTTTTCATGATTGTCCCCCAGGCCACCATGCAGCTCAGCCCTTGATTCCAACTACAGTAGCAATCAGGTGGTTCTCGGTCTACTAGGACTGTATAACAGGATTCTTCACCCATTCTATCTTTACTCCTTCAGCCGCATACATGAGTCAGACCTATAGGTTATTCAAATTCCGTCCTGCCAAATTTACTGGACAGGAAGTGGACACTGCAAATGAATGTGTGAATACGCCAATACCTACATCTTTACAAGTTACATTAAGGGGTTTGGTACAGTAAATGGCTGTGAGGTGGGATTTCTTCTTGATGTCTGTTTGTAGCCCGTCCACCAGCAGCTGCTGCTGTATTTATCACACCAAGCAGGGAAAGTATATTGCTAAATTTTCCTTAGTTCAATTACGCTTGATTAAGCTAATTAAGCCGGCTATGTTATTTACATTCAGAAGGATGCCGCCATATTGGGTTATACACAGATGCCACGATAGCTCACACTCACATTCCCTCTTCATTATTTTTCTAAACACACTCTATCCTGCCTTGTCACCTGCAACAAGATCTCACTCCCTGTAGCAATAAAAGTCTTTCTTATGATTGAGCAGATTTCTGCTTCTCTCCTAACCATGGGCATCCAAAGTAAGATGAAGCAAAATGTTAGGAAATTTGATAACACATGGTTACTCTTTTGGTAACAGTGACTTTGGTTTTATTTTGATAGATGTAAACTACATAATATGGTCTTAACCTTGTTTTCTGTCCTAAAAGCAAACTTTTATGTTACAGGAGAAAAGTGCACAGCTGCTTGGATCAACCCCAGCTAATCAGCGCATATGGGAATCTTTTCAAAATACCATGTGAGTCTTATGCAATTTACCCAATTAATATAAGCTCTTTAGATGACGCTTAAATAATCAATTCCCATCAACTTAGTGTCAAAACACAAACTCAGTGGCAAAAAAGTGAAGGGCAACAGACTAAGTTGTGAAAATGAAATCTGCATGTGATGAAAGGGCATGTGACTGTATCGCGATGATTATAATCATCAGATCAAACGGACCACGGAGTTGGCGGTATGGTCACACTGCTGGTCCCATGTCAGTAGGGTATAGCACACCCCTGGGCCCGGATACTACTAGGATGTCACTGGTGTACCACTGTGCCGTCAGAGTGTGGTGTGTCACTCCACAGCATTGGCAGGATTGCTCCTCTCCCTGCAGCGCCACCATACGCACATGACGGTCATCTGTGGTACTGCAGAACTGAGATGTATCGCTGAACATGGTAGGACGCCAGTCGTCATCAGTCCATCAGTCCATGCCTCCCAGTGACTACACCACTCCAAACGCAACCGTTTCTGTGCTATTGTGAACGGCAGCCTATGCATGGGACGGTGAACCCGTAGTCCAGCTGATGCCAGTCATCGCGACACGATGATATAGGGTGTTGTAGAGAGTCCAGTAGCTGTGTCCATATATCAGGCGCAGGTGTCATGGGGATCTGTGATGCTTGGAGCACAATCCGACGATCCTTCCTTGGCGTGGTCTGTCTTGGATGACCAGAAACTTCACGACGTGTGTGGATGCCTCACGTGCCCATTGGTTTCAATATCAGGCCACTGTGATATCCGCATGGCCCACATGCAATTGCAGCACATGACCACCTGGCTTCATGTAAACCCGCAATGCAACCCTATCAAACTCCGTCAAGTGCCGTTAACACTGTCTAATGTGACTACGAGGCATCCTGTGTCTGGTGATTAAACATGCCAACTCCTTGCAATTTGAATCATTTACATATCCATCACTGGTCTGCACATGTACCAGATTACATCTTTAATCGGATAGTTACTTCTGGGTTCTCAACTTTTTTTTTCATAATACCCCTTAAGTGTATATGCCCTTCACTGATGAGAAATTCATCAACATCTAAGTCCTACATTCATGTACAATGCATATTAAATGAATATTTTGTCACTATTAGTTTTGATGTATCATTCTTTGAATGCACTCAATTGAATCATGGACAGTGGTTCCACATGGAAAAAAATGAATATTCCGAAAAGGAAAAATCCTTCTTCGGTTGATACATTCACTTTGTGTTCTGAGAATTTTTCCCTTGAGTGCCTTGTACAGTATGTCTAGTGTGTTTTTGGTGTGAATGTGGCCATAATCATACAAGGAAAAAACCACTGACTTGTAGTGAACATGTAAAACCGCAACATGCAGTGTCATACGTAACTGAAATAAGAAATGCTGGATTGCCTGAGTTGCATGCGTGCATGTTTTTTAATATGGGCAACATGGTTCCCTGAGATGCCTCAGTGTTGCTCACCGCCATCTCTAACACACAACCTCACAAACCATCTTAAAACTACTGAAAGAAATAATTGGCTACACTGCAGCTCCACTGTTTTGTTTGGCACCCCTGCATGTCCTGCATTGTGTGGGGAAAAAAGCTGAAGGCTGAGGAATGTTACATAACACAGCTAGAATGTAAAAACTCTCTCTGGTGTAATTCACTGCGTAAAACCAATGGTCCTAAGTGTGGTGTCTTCTTCATAACACTCCCTGATGTTTGTGTCCGTGACCATGAGATAGGGTGGCTGCTTTTCTTCCTTGCTTTCCTTGTATTCCTATGTTTCCTCCCCAGCCTTGGTTGGTAGGTCAGGCAGCATCACCTTGTTTTAATAGACCCAGGTGCAATTTATCTTGAAATTAGACTCAAGTGCAGAAAATGTTCTATCAGAAGTCTTTGACAATCTCTGAATTACACAGAAATCTGACTTCTTCTGAAGCTGTGAAATTGTTCATCTGTATTTGCTGCATTGGTACTTGTTGATGTGCGTGTGCCCTGCTTAAGGAGTAAAGGGGAGATGACATGCAGAGCTAGTTTTCTGTAGTTTATTTTCTTTGTCTGAATAATAATATTCTCTTCATATAGGAACCCAGTCTCTGGCTGGAAATTTCTACAATAGAGCCATTTAGTTATTTCTAGAAAAATATTTAGAGCCAATGACCTGATGTCATAGTAACACAGGTCACTGTCCGTGGTGCTGAATTCTCTACTTGATGGGCTGGTGCTGAATGAATAGGCCAGGTGTCTGTGTGCTTCCACTGACTGGCACCCAGACATATAATGACTTTTAACAATGAAGGGGGAAAAGTCCAGACAGGAAATTAGTCAACAGTAATTAGTAATCAAATATAGTTCTCATTTATCATTATGTAAATTTCAAAAACCTTTTCTGACTATTAATCTGCACGTTGCAATAATTTAATATTAACTAACTTGCTGTAACGTAAAGTGAAAAACAAGTTTTAAAACTAGCTGTGAAATTTTTGATGCTGTTGACCTGAATGTTGTTGCCAGAGCCTTAGGATACGTCTCTACACATAAGTGAGGGGATGGATGCACTATTCTATGGAGGCTTCTGAAGAGAATTATTATCCCAAATTTAAATTGAGAGAGATGATTAATTCCTTTTTAATGCAGTCTGCCTTAAGAGCCCCTGTTCTGCCGTTGATCTTTTGCATGGATGCTATCATGTATTAGTTTACTCTATGAAATTTAGTTTGAATTTTGATCACATGTCAAACTAAAGCATTTTGGGCTGGTTTCCTGAGTTCTTTTTAACGCTGTTAAGTTACATTTTTATTTCAGCATAATTACAAGTTCCCGCAGGGAAGAAATAAGTCAGTTACTTAATAAATGACTATAAAGTAGTTGCTGCAGTATATATTCCATAAATTTACTGAACTGGAGTTTTATGCATCCTTACAAAGTAATAACTGTATGTGTTCTTTAAGTATGAAAGAGTTTAGGACATTGTCACCTGCAGTGGACAGCCACGTGTCCCCATAATTATAACTTTAGATTATATTTCTGCATGACTGAGTATTCACTGAGTACCTGGTAGTGTTGGATGATATTTACGTCTCATATTTACCATTTATGTCAGTCTTCAAAGTGTGTGGATTATTAAGGTTGGTCTTGGTTGTTTTCTTCCCTGGAGAAACAGAAGTTTAATGCCATGATGCCACAGCAGCTCGCCGTTCCTGTCAGTACGGTGGAGGTAAGAGTTTGAAACATTCATCAGCCTGTCAGCTACGCATCTCGCCTGGACATGGGACTCAGCTTTTATTCTTCCATAATACCGCTTAAGTACCTCACTCTACTCAATCTCAGTACTGTTTAAGGGTAAATAACTTTTGTCACTGACTGCCAGAGATTATGGCAATTAAATGGAAAATATGAAGCAGACATATGAAATACAGTGGGCTGTTTGCAGTAAGTTGGGCTTAGGGTTAGTAATGGGGCTTTTTCCACTGACTTCTGCTTCTGTGCCCTTTCTTCACACTGCTGTTCAACTGTCCTCTTTATAGGAGGGAGGAGCAGCGCAAATGCAGCCGACAGATATAAAGCCATGTGCTGGCAGCAGACGCTTCGCACCCCTTAATAGCATATCTGTTGCTGGTAAGACTGTCTGTGCTGCCGGTCATCTCAGTAACCAGGTGAAACTCCCCAGGCAAGATCAGGACAATGTTGTGTTGAGTTTCAGTGAGTTTCCTGTGTGTAAAGCCAGTTTTGGGGTCAATGTGGAGCCTGGTCCAGTCATGAGCTGGGGAGACGTGACCAAGGCTGCACTGTTACTCTTGTGTGTCTTTTCATTCAAAACTCTTTTTTTTTTTATTTCCCCATAGTGTCCATCATCTTGAGCAGCACCGGCTGTCATTTAGCACAAAAGATGCCTGTTCAGTTTTCCATCTGAACAAGGGCCCTCTGGACCCAGGTGTGCACTACATGAGCACTTTGTTCCTGACTCCTTATCAGCGTTTACATTTACACTCTCAGCCAGTCTTTAATCTGCAAAGTTACGCTTGGTGAGATTTATACAGACACGAGTAAAGAGGATTTTTTCACTTTTCCCAAATTCCCTCTAAGTCTGTATTTTCACCTCTTGAATGCTGGGATTTGTAGGCCCAGCTCTTCACCATGTATAACAACATCACCCTCAACGCTAGAGAAACCAAGGAGCTGATCCTGGACTTTCGCAAACGGATGACTCCCCAAAGTCCTATCTACATCGCAGAGGATGCTGTAGAGGCTTCAACAGCTTCCAGTTCCTCGGGCACACAGCTTCTGGCGGTCAAAGGCATCGTCTTCAGGTGCTGCCTCAGAAAAGCAAGCAGCACCTTGAGAGACTCTAGCCACCCAGCACTGTCACTTTTCACCTTCCATCCATCCATCTGCACAAGCATTTCCAGATTTAGAGACAAGTTTCCTCCCCATTGCTGTTAACCAGCCAGTGACGCTGACATTTCCTCACACTGCCACTGTTACCTCATTCTGTACTGTTACTGTGTCTGTCTATGCTGGTGCCATTACTTTAATTTTATTTATATAGTATTATCACTGGTTATACTGTTGAGGTGCAACTACAGACAATTTTTCTTTGAATTAATCTAGCGACTATTTTCCCAAGCTGTTGATTCATCAAAACTATTATTTTTCCTCCAGAAAATCAGATTGACCGTTTAAGTTAATATTATTTTAAGAACAACACAAACTACGTCATTGCGGGGTTTTAGATAATGGACACTATACAGATATTTTTTTCGCCCACCATTCAATAAGCAGATAAGTAACTTGTCTAAAATATTTAGATTTGTATTGTGATCCCCAAAAGTTAGTAATCTGTATAAAATCAGTGTATCTTTGTTTTTTAAATTTGATTCTGTAAATCAATGTACACTGAACAAAAATATAAACGCAACACTTTTGTTTTTGCTCCCATTTTTCATGAGATGGACTTAAAGATCTACAATTCATTCCAGATACACAATATTACCATTTCTCTCAAACATTTCTCACAAATCAGTCTAAATGTGTGATAGTGAGCACTTCTGCTTTGCTGAGATAATCCATCCCACCTCACAGGTGTGCCACATCAAGATGCTGATCTGACATCATGGGTAGTGCACAGGTGTACCTTATACTGCCCACAATAAAAGGCCACCCTGGAATGTGCAGTTTTGTCTCACAGCAAAATGCCACAGATGCCACAAGCATTGAGGGAGCGTGCAATTGGCATGCTGACAGCAGGAATGTCAACCAGATCTGTTGCTCGTGCATTGAATGTTCATTTCTCAACCATAAGCCGTCTCCAAAGGCGTTTCAGAGAATATGGCAGTACATCCAACCGGCCTCACAACCGCAGACCACGTGTAACCACACCAGCCCAGGACCTCCACATCCAGCAGGTTCACCTCCAAGATCGTCTGAGACCAGCCACTCAGACAGATAATGCACGGCCCCATGTTGCAAGGATCTGTACACAGTTCTTGGAAGCTGAAAATGTCCCAGTTCTTGCATGGCCAGCATACTCACCGGACATGTCACCCGTTGAGCATGTTTGGGATGTGCTTGACCGGCGTATACGACAGCGTGTACCAGTTCCCACTAATATCCAACAACTTCGCACAGCCATTGAAGAGGAGTGGACCAACATTCCACAGGCCACAATTGACAATCTGATAAACTCTATGCGAAGAAGATGTGTTGCATTGCATGAGGCAAATGGTGGTCACACCAGATACTGACCGGTTCTGAGTCCCCAGACCCCCAATAAAGCAAAAAACTGCACATTCCAGGGTGGCCTTTTATTGTGGGCAGTATAAGGTACACCTGTGCACTACCCATGATGTCAGATCAGCATCTTGATGTGGCACACCTGTGAGGTGGGATGGATTATCTCAGCAAAGCAGAAGTGCTCACTATCACACATTTAGACTGATTTGTGAGAAATGTTTGAGAGAAATGGTAATATTGTGTATCTGGAATGAATTGTAGGTCTTTAAGTCCATCTCATGAAAAATGGGAGCAGAAACAAGAGTGTTGCGTTTATATTTTTGTTCAGTATAGAATAAGCCCAGATTTTAACCTAAAAATTTTCCTCAAATGTTTATTCAGTGGAGATAAGTACAACCTCTAAAGATAGGCCTACACCCGTTTTGGCATTGTCTCCGGATCCCATGACAAATAATGCCTTCAGTACATCCTCCTCAACCCACACTGAAAGCAGAAGTGCTATGGGCTTTGCAAACGGTTTGCCGACATCACTCCTATACGTCCAATGATGACATTCACACCGTCTCCAGGGTGATGTTCCCTGACTCGCAGGGTCACTTGTGGTAAAGATAAAACCGCTTTTCTTGCGCGATTTGGACTCGCTCCATATATTAAAAGGGAGCTTCGTTGTCATGTTTGACGTAAGTATGAACAGGACCATCAAAAGAAAACAACTGGATGTGCATGTCAGGTATTGGGTGAATTATGAGAATGGCTCTCGAGTGCAGTCCTGGTTCTGGGATCACAGTACATGAGCCACTCCACCGCTGAAGACTTACTGGAGAAGTTTAAGGTAAGCCATTCAATAACATTTAAACTCATTAACGAACCCATGATTTTTAAATATCCATGGTTTATCTTTACATGTGTTTAAATGGGAGAACCATATTTATTGGTAAGCATATTTTAAAGATTTTATTGCTGCTTCATGGCTTTTGCTGCAAAAAAAATAGTTCATTGAGGAAATAGAATGTTTAAGTGTTGTGTAGCAACATGTACAGCTGTTGTACAGGCAAAAACTCTGGCTCAGTCCAAAGGAGGTGGATATAGGAATGGCTGTCATCAAGGTGGGACTTCTGTGAATTCACTGGTATCTTTACATACAAATGTATCAAACAATTGTGAAGTAAAAAATATGTGAATAACATGGAGTTTGAGCTGGTTTGATATGTACAGCTGAGGTAGTGTTAACCTTGGGCTGAGTGTGCAGAAAGATTCTGGAAATTTGACAAACCATCTTTTTGTCAGAGACAGTTAGGAGCCAAAGGCAGTGGAAGTGACCTTGGTGTCCTTCAGATTAAAAAAAATTGCCAGATTGTGCTCTCAAAAATGTGCAAAAAGGCCTTGGATAAATGCCCTCTGAAGTACTCGATTGTACATGAGATGACGTGCTTGGACCCAAACAAAATGCACACCAGCCAGATAACTGTCATGCCCGGCTCGTCCGCTCCTTGTGTGTGCCACGCCCCCTAATTACCCACGTGTGATTTCCTGATCCTGCCCAGTCGTGTCTTGTTTCCTGCTGCCTTGTTCTGTGTATTTAAGTCCTGGTCTCCCCAGTTTGCTTTGTCTGTCATTAATGTCTGATGTTCGTAAGCGTGAGCTGTTTCCCGGTCCCTGTCCTCGTATTAAACTCCCGTTTGCCCCGTATTCCTGCTTCCTGCTTGCCTGCTTGCCCGCACGATCGCCGCTTCACCCGTACCCGATCGTGACAGAATGACAGACCACAAAAGGAAAGGCCCCCGGAGAAGGAGGAGAGGACCGGAGGAGACGATCCGCCTGGGAGCCTGTTCGCTCTCCCGGCTATGGATCACTTCGGAGGAGAATGAGAGGGAAGTACCCGCTCTACCTCCAGCCCGGAAGCTGACCACACACTACCCCGATCCCGTGTGGAAGTACTGGCTCTCCAGTGAGGATGAGGACGAGGAGCCCTTCCTCTACCCTTACCCGGAGCCGATCCTTTCACCGCCTGTTTTTCAGGACATCGCACCACCTCTCGCCGCCGCTGGGCGCCGGAGAAGGAGGAGGAGACCGGCGATTGCCTGTCCCGAGGAGCTCCCTCCGTTAACGCCCACGGACACACAGCTCTCTCCCCCTGCAGTAACCACCCCGGAGGCGCTGCCCGCGCCTCACTTAGGGAAGCCGGTGAACTGCGCCTCCCAGTTCTTTGCCCTCCAGGGGTTGTTCTGGAGGATCTGGGGGGAACTGGTCCCTCCAGTAAGTCCGGAGGTAGCGGGGCTAGCGGAGCGACTCCAGAGGAGCTTTGCAGCATTTACTCCCGCTTCCGACCCCGAGGAGCTGGTGAGTATGGCAGAGGACGTGCGGCAGCTCTTACTGCTCCAGAGGGCTGCAGTCCCCGCTCCCGTGCAGCCGCCATTGCCGGCGGACCCCGCTCCCGTGCAGCCGCCATTGCCGGCGGACCCCGCTCTCGTGCAGCCGCCATTGCCGGCGGACCCCGCTCCCGTGCAGCCGCCATTGCCGGCGGACCCCGCTCCCGTGCAGCCGCCATTGCCGGCGGACCCCGCTCCCGTGCAGCCGCCGCCGCCTGCGCAGCCGCCTTCGCTGCCCCCACTGCAGCCACCTGCAGCTCCAGGGCAGGCGCCCCCACTGCAGCCACCTGCAGCTTCAGGGCAGGCGCCCCCACTGCAGCCACCTGCAGCTCCAGGGCAGGCGCCCCCACTGCAGCCACCTGCAGCTCCAGGGCAGGCGCCCCCACTGCAGCCACCTGCAGCTCCAGGGCAGGCGCCCCCACTGCAGCCAGCTCCTGTTCCTGACCGCGTTCCTGTTCCTGACCGCGTTCCAGTTCCTGACCGCGCTCCAGTTCCTGCAGAGGCGCCCCCTCTGCAGCCGCCTGCTGCAGCTCCCGGGCAGGCGCCCCCTCTACAGCCGCCTGCTGCAGCTCCCGGGCAGGCGCCCCCTCTGCAGCCGCCTGCTGCAGCTCCCGGGCAGGCGCCCCCTCTGCAGCCAGCTCCTGTTCCTGACCGCGCTCCAGTTCCTGACCGCGCTCCAGTTCCTGCAGAGGCGCCCCCTCTGCAGCCGCCTGCTGCAGCTCCCGGGCCGGCGCCCCCACTGCAGCCACCTCCAGTTCCTGACCGTGCTGCAGCTCCCGGGCAGGCGCCCCCACTGCAGCCACCTCCAGTTCCTGACCGCGCTCCAGTTCCTGACCGCGCTCCAGTTCCTGACCGCGCTCCAGTTCCTGACCGCGCTCCAGTTCCTGACCGCGCTCCAGTTCCTGCAGAGGCGCCCCCTCTGCAGCCGCCTGCTGCAGCTCCAGGGCAGGCGCCCCCTCTGCAGCCGCCTGCTGCAGCTCCAGGGCAGGCGCCCCCACTGCAGCCGCCTGCTGCAGCTCCAGGGCAGGCGCCCCCTGACCGCGCTCCAAGTCCTGACCGCGCTCCAGCGGCTCCCGGGCCAGCTGACCGCGCTCCAGTCCCTGACCGCGCTCCAGTCCCTGACCGCGCTCCAGAGGCGCCCCCTCCGCCTGCAGCAGCTCCAGCTCCTGTCCCTTCTCCTCCAGTGACTTTGTCTCTCTCACCCCGGCGAATTCGACCCCGACCTGGGGTCTGTGTCCCGTAAAGGGAGGGGACACAGACGCAGGGCTGGGGTCCCGCCCGCCCTGCCCCCTGGCTCGCCCTGCCTCGCCTGCGCTGGGGCTCGGTTGGCGCCTGCGGGTCCCTCTCCGGTGCCTCGTCGCCCTGCCTCGCTCCCCTCTCCGGGTCCTGGTCGGTCGCCTGCGGGGCCCCTACCTCCGGCCCTCCCCCGGACATCGCCGCCTGCTGCGGCTCCCCCCTCCTCCGTGCCTTCGCCCTGGCCCCTTCCAGCTCCCTCGTCCCCTTCCCTGGTGCTCCCTCCTGCTCCCTCCCTGGCCCCTCCGCGGGTCCCTCGCCCTGTCTCCTCTGCCCCTTCTCGGTCCCCTCCGGCTCCGGCCTCCCGGCCGCCTGCGGCCCCTCCGGCTGCCGCCCGTCGCCCGCTGGGGCTCCCACGGGCTCCCCTTTGTTCCCCCGCCTTCTCTCCCTTCTCTCCTGCCCTGGTCCCTCCTTTGTTTGCTCCTCCTCCTGTCTTTCCTCCTTTCTCCATTCCTGGTTTCCCGTCGTTCCCTCCCGTCACTCCCGCTCCTTGTGTTCCGCCTGTTCCCTCTGTTTCTCCCTTCCTGATCTGTCTGTCTGCCTTCCCATCCCTTTGTCAGCTCTTGTCGCACGTCTTGTCCCTGGCTTTGTTTTGTGCTTCGGTCCTGTTTCCCGTCGTGCGTTAATTCTGTTCTTGTTTTCCAGGTCCTGTTCTGCCTCGTCCCGTCCGTCGCCCCCTTCCTTGGCGCGCCCGGTGTAGCGCGCCTTTGGGGGGGGGTTCTGTCATGCCCGGCTCGTCCGCTCCTCGTGTGTGCCACGCCCCCTAATTACCCACGTGTGATTTCCTGATCCTGCCCAGTCGTGTCTTGTTTCCTGCTGCCTTGTTCTGTGTATTTAAGTCCTGGTCTCCCCAGTTTGCTTTGTCTGTCATTAATGTCTGATGTTCGTAAGCGTGAGCTGTTTCCCGGTCCCTGTCCTCGTATTAAACTCCCGTTTGCCCCGTATTCCTGCTTCCTGCTTGCCTGCTTGCCCGCACGATCGCCGCTTCACCCGTACCCGATCGTGACAATAACTGCCAGCAGAAAAGGAGAAATCTCATGCAGAAGTTTGCGCACGAGAATCGGTTGGCAGGCAGGATATCTGCTGGTAAATCATAGGATAAGAATAGGATAGTTCAGAATATTATTTTTAAATTATGCTTTTCTTTTTTCACATCTAACTGAATCAGGGACGGATTACAAACCGGGTTAGCGGGGCCGCTGCCCAGGGGCCCTTGGGGTGCAGGGGGCCCGTGGGCCCCAAGCCCAAAACAATTTGCAACGCTTATCAGCAATGTATTTTCGTTTGTCTATTTTAGAGGGCCTACATTCTTTGATCCTCTGCCTACAAGGTCCCCTGACCCTATAGGGAGGGTGTTTGGCTGCCAAGGGCCCTTGACTTGTGGTGGTTGTGGTGGTGGTGCAGGTGGTGGTGGTGGGGGGGGGCCTCGCGAACGTTTTACCCAGGGGCCCACACAACCCATAATCCGTCCCTGAACTGAATAGTGTTAACACGTAGATTTTAGCAGTATTTAGAAGACCGACTCTTGGTGTTTGAAAAGAAGCATCAGCCCAGTTATATTTTCTTTGATGAGCCTAGAGATATCTCAAGATTAAATTAAAATGATTGCACATTTATGGTATCATAGGAAAATTGGGTTATAAATCACTTTCATATTCTACATGTGATTCTGTGTATTGACATTGTTGATCTGCATCTAATCTACTGTAATTAATGTAATTACAGGTGATGCAATATCCCAGCAGTCTGATAATCACCTGCACAATGAGGCAAAAGGCTTGGATTTTATATCCTTCATTCCTTCAGCACCATCCAAAGTTGATGTCTTTTTACATCAAAAAGTTAGTGGGCCTTATCCTGACCTCTGGATGTTCTGCAAGAACTTGCTGCTGCTGTCCTATGGGCAAGCCGAAGTGGAACGAATAGAGGTGGAGACCTGCAACTTATCAGAGGAAACAGTTGTTGCACAGAGGCTTATATGCGACCATGTCAGAGTGTGTGGGGGAGCAACCAAAGCGCCTCTGACCAAAGGTGAAAGATGAGCGAAAAGCAAAAAAGAAAACTTGAGGAACTCAAGAGGAAGAGAGTCTCACTGGAAAGTGTATGTGAGAGTTTACAAAAGGATGCTGAGCACATGGCAGAGGAAGCAGAGAGTGCTGCTGGAACCAAAAGGGCAACATTACTTACCAAGTCCAATACTCTGAGCCGACGAGCGAAGGAGGAGAAAGAGCAGTTGGTGGTCTTAAATGCAGATACTGAAGAATAGGCTACTGAACTGTGACTCCTAACACATCAAGAGTGAATCGGTGGAAACAAAAATATTTAGGTTCTTTGCATTTTTGGAGTATTTTACTTTCTGTGCCTGTTTGTACATTGTTCACAGCCATAATACTTTATAATTACAAGGTAGTTTTATGTTAGAGCTCTTGCTCCAATAAATATGTGCCTTGTAATTAACTAAATTCTAGGCTATTCAGTTTTTTTTGCCCTCGTGATGGTCGTGGGTTGTGAAAAAAGCCTTCTTCTTAGGGGTACCGCTGGGGCCAGCCGGGCGTATGTCGTGGCTTCAGTGAGTACTTATGTTTGTCATGCTGCCTGTGTACTTTATAGCGGCACAACATATTTCTGCAAATTGCATGCGTCAAATTGTCTGTCTTAAAAAATATGAAGTGTCACCAAAATTTTAAACGGGGAATCAATCTCAATGAAAAATATTCGTCAAGTAACGTTCCTAAAATAATATAGACATACTAATAATTATATATTAATAAATCGGATGAACGATGCATCCCAAATTGTATCCGCTGCGCACTTCTTAATCAGGGCAATCGCATCGTGGAGGTTTCTGCAGACGCCCAAAAAGACTTACTTAAGAAAACTGTTGCATGATAATTTGTACCATTTTCAAGGGTGGGGGGCGTGCAGTAGATGCCCCCTTTATTTTTGTGCTTCTGCCGTTCAAACCGAGCAGCACTGAGTTTGTCATGGCACCTGACGCCAAATCTACTGCTTAGCTGCTACAGACAGAACTATCTTCAAATCACCACTAGGGGGTGTCAATGCTGCAGCTTCGTTCTATGGTTGATCTTTTTCAAAGACAGTTTTTTTTCTCTCTCTCCACATAATCAACTTAACTGATTAGCGTGCTTTCATAGTAATGGTTTTTAATCCGTGTTAATCTTCTGAACAATGACTAGTAAAGGTTCTATGAGGTTGTCCTACTTACTATGGATTTTAAGTTTTTTATCAAGGTGTTAAAACGTACCACAGTTGCCAGTCCTGTGTTTTATGTCTAGCAATTTGTACAGTTTCTTCAGTATAAACACATGCCATGATCTGTGAGAATCTCCTCCAGAACTCTGCATTTCCTCAAGATCTTTTTGTAATATTGCATCATGGCACTGCTCAGAACAACACAGATGGTGCATAACAACACAAGGGAGTACAAGACAACATGGTGCAGAAACAGTGCGATACAAAGCAGGACAAAACTGGATGATACGTGGTCAGTGGTGGATAAAGTGCAGTAACAGCTGTACAGTGCAGCTGCCGTGGAAATGACTGTTACAGGGGATGCAAAAGCTGCAGGTTTGAATTGTTTGGCGAATGAAGCTGTTCATGAATCTGCTAGTCAGTGTTTGTGGATGGTGGTCAGAGTCCTGGATTATAGACTGAACCTTGTTACTGTGGCAGTTAAAGTACAGCTGGTCAATGGAGGGCAGTTCAGTGCGAATGATGTTCTTAACAGACTTCGCAATGTACTGCCTTCCTGTCATGTGGCTCCACCATACCATAGTACTACTGTAAGAACTAGGGATGTAACGATACATTCAACTCACCATTTGATACGATTCACGATTCTGAGTTCAATTTTCTCATTTTTTGCAGAATGAGCTGCAGACAAATATATTCAAAAATATTCTTATATTTATCTTTCTGAACTGTTGACACTGTTGTGAACAGTGCAACTGAATTTGAATAAAATACTGTTGAAAAAAATCCCAAATCAAAATAAGTAAATAAAAAAAAATAAATCAAATAAATAAGCTAAGGTTTGCATGTGCAGCTTTTTAGCGTGCTTTGCCCTTTTAATAATCTTCACTCAGCTCACGGTGGTGCCAGTGGACCTGTTTGTGTATGTTATCAGTCTATTACAATGTTTGCATGCAGTTTATGTCTTGTCTGTGCTTTTCTCGCTGTTTCCTCCTCGTTTGTGATTACCGGAAAGCTAATATGCTGCCACACCGCCAATTGAAGATCGGGCAGTGCGTCCATCCATCCATTTTCTGAAACCACTTAATCCCAACTGGGATCGCGGGGGAGACCGGAGCCTATCCCGGGAACAAGGGGCGCAGACAGGAACCAAGCCCAGGCAGTCACCTACACACCGCAGGTCGCACACACTCACACAACTACAGGGCCAATTTAGACTCACCAGTCAACCTATCCTGCATGCTTTTGGACCGTGGGAGGAACCTGGAGTCCCCGGCGAAAACGGGGAGAGCATGCGAACTCCACACAGAAAGGGCCCTGGACCGAAGCCAGCACTAACCACTGTGCCGTCCTCAGTTTCAAATTCATTCATCATCTCGCGTTCGCTCAAAACCAAAAACTGACGTACGATGTCGACGTGATACGCAGTGACATCTGACGTCAAACTCACATTGTGAAATCAAATGTAATATTACACCAGTTTTTCTGTTAAAGTACTGTGAAGTACTCCTACAATAGTGATTCATTTTCCACATCAGCCGGTTTAAATCTTCATGCATTTGCACCGATTTTTAACTGATTTGTGATTCATCATTACATGCCAGGGCCAGCAGCTCTGCATGGCTCGACCCTCATAAACATTCTCCACACATGCTGTTCAGGCAGTGGCCACAGAAATTCCCCCAGTGAACTTTATGCTTTCTGTCGGAGAGTATGCTGTGTTCTGGCCTTAAACCCTGCATACTACTTTGCAGACTTTGATCCTCTTAACAACAATTGGCATTTCTGGTGGCTGAATATCCATCCATCCGTCATCCAACTGCATGCTTAAAAGCTGTGAATAATAGTAATAATTCTTAAAATTGCAACTATCTAGAATTTCAGCCTAGTTACTCAGCTAAATTACTATTTAAACCTAGAATAATTTCTATAAGGGGCGGCATGGTGGTGCAGTGGTTAGCACTGTCGCCTCACACCTCTGGGACCCGGGTTCGTGTCTCCGCCTGGGTCACATGTGTGTGGAGTTTGCATGTTCTCCCCATGTCGTTGTGGGGTTTCCTCTGGGTACTCCGGTTTCCCCCCACAGTCCAAAAACATGCTGGGGCTAATTGGAGTTGCTGAATTGCCCGTAGGTGTGTGTGTGTGAGTGGATGGTGTGTGAGTGTGCCCTGCGATGGGCTGGCCCCCCATCCTGGGTTGTTCCCTGCCTCGTGCCCATTGATTCTGGGATAGGCTCCGGACCCCCCGCGACCCAATAGGATAAGCGGTTTGGAAAATGGATGGATGGATAATTTCTATATGTGTGATAGAATCAAAAAATATTTTGTTTTACATATAAATCTTCACAAGGTGTATTACACATGGTATTCCCCAGACACCGCCACCCCAACAGATGCTTTGTTTGTTAAGACAATAGCTCAGAAAGTGGTTGATCGATCTTTTGCAGCTTTTACCAAGGTTTGTACAAGCCAAAATTAAATTTTGAAACGGATCCCTGCCACACCCTGCCCTCCTGAACCTCCCGTTTCCTCCCTAGTGTGGTATAACGTGCCATGCCTGTTCCGCGTTTGTTTTACCTCTCCTTCCTGCCCTTGTGTTACTCATTTCAGGTGCCTCTAGTTTGCTCCCTGCTTAGCCTTGTATAAATGTGCTTCTCAGTCCTGCCTTTAATGTTGCTGCTGCTGTTTGCCTGTGTGTTCTTCCCTGCTTATGATTCCCCCGTGATCCAGTTGTGATCCAGTTGTCTTCATATCATGTATTCAACTCTACTGCCTCAGTCCAGTATTATCTCTGACCATCATCTTATTGCGTTCAATATTTCCCTTGCTCAAAATATTAGCCCCCCGACTCGCCAAACGTACAATCACGTCAAATACAGCAAGTAACTTTATCGATAACCTCCCTGAGCTATCGTTTTCAACCAAACTAATGTCGAATTCTGCTGAACTTGATAGCATTACGGATTATTTAGCATCTATGCTTAATTCCACTAGAGAAAATTGCTCAGTTAAAAATAAAAAAGGTTGTACGAGGTTTACTTTGGGCCTCCGCCGATGCCACCCATTGTCTTACCATGTGAGCGTCTCAGGGACTATGCCCGGTGCCTAGGAACATAGTGTGTACGCCCCTCAGAGGGTAGACCGGTACCTGTCATCAGCGTGTGCGAACTCCAGAGGTGTAGTTTTGGTATCCACCTAACTTAACTTGGGCAGTCAAGTTTGGGACCCGGATAAATAAATGGGATTTAACCCAGAGGCTGCAAGATAGTATTTACCACCATAGTCCTAATAAGGATAGAAGTCCAATCTGGAAAGTTTATGAAGAAGTTAGCAAATCAGACAGTCATAAAGTAATCGAAACAACATTTATTAAAAATACTACAATATACAATTATTGACATGTGGACACATACTTGTAAATACATTTGGACAAATACAATATTAAACAATCACATTCCTCAGCTGAGAGTGAACAAAGTTCTGTGGAAAGTATCTGACTACAGATAGACTTTCACCCAGTTCTCTGCGGGAGCTCTGATTACAGAGTGACTCCCCGACTACTTCTGAAGCCCTTCCTTAAGTATCCAGACCAGGTGATGGCATGTTTCTGAAGACTGACTAATTTCGGTCAATGGTTAATTTTAGGGGCATTGCTGACCTTGGTTCTCAAGTCCCCAGCCAATCAGATCACTTTAGGGGGTGGTTGTAATTCCCTTGTTCTACCATGAGAGAATCTCTCTCAGTTTGGTGGGTTGAGCCGAAGTTTCTGTATTTCTCTTAGGAAAAGCTATACTGCCTTAAATCTGAGAGTATAATACTCCTCGTCTCATGCCTATTCAAACGAGACCAAACATGCGTGTATTTGTCCCTAACATCTATGTGTGCTGAGTTATCCTGTTTATAGTGGAAAAGGTGTCTGTGTCTGGAGGCTGACAGCTGTTGTTGCTGTGGATTGATTGTGGAACTCTGGTCACTCCGGGGGTGAAAGGTCTTGCTTTTTCTGTGCTGCTCCAGTTATTCCTATCCAGTCTCTCAGGAGCCGGCAGGCATTTGCCTTCCTTAAAAGGGGTGGTTTGACGAGTTGAGTCCAGTCTTGCCTGGGCCAGCGGAGCTCTGAAATAGACTGATGCAGGCTGATCAGAGTTGGGGCCTGCAGGACCTATAAGTTTTATGTCCTTACAGAATGTAAGTGGCATCATACTAAACTAGTGGTGTTCGAACTAGCATGGAAAGAGGCTATGGGTAGCTACAAAAAGGCTCTTAGTGCCGCCAAATCATCTAGTATCTATCAGAACTAATTGAAATAAACAAAAATAATCCTAGATTCCTATTTACTATGGTGTCCAAGCTGACTAATAACCAGACCACTGGTTATTTTCCAGTGACGACTTTATGAAACTTTTTGACCAAAAATATGCTCAATTAAACAGAACATTTTGAATATTGAATATTGGTTAACCAGTCAGAACTGATGTACTTAATTTTATCTTCAAATTCATCTACTTGTATGCTAGACCCTGTTCCATCAAAATTATTCAGCGATGCTCCCAGCATTGATTGAACCGCTACTAGCAATAGTTAAACTAAAACATATAATCATATTACCCCAATTTTATCTTCACTGCACTGGCTGCCAGTTAGATTTCGTGTTGACTACAAAACACTGCTCTTAACCTATAAAGCTGTAAATGGTCTTGCACCGCAGTATGTGAGTGACCTCATTTGCGTTCCGAATCATACACTTAGATGACGAGATGGAGGTATTCTATCCGTACCCAGAATAAAGAACATTACCTTTGGGGGAAGAGCATTTGCTCATAAAGCACCACAGCTATGGAATAAACTTCCTATTAGTGTTCGGAACTCAGACACAATCTCTGCTTTTAAGTCAAGGCTTAAGATGTACCTCTTTCGCCAGTCTTTTGGATAGTTAAATCTTCTTTTCTAAGGTGAATGGGAAATCTGGAGGTTCATAGTTATTTGAGATTGAAGGGGAAAGGGGGGATTGGTGCTGTCGTCCTGCCACTCTCGCCGATCACTTAAGCTGTGGATGGGAGGTGGCTTGACGCCAAAACCTCTGTAAACCCTCATGCCTGTGCTTCCTTCCAGGTCACTCTTTTAGGCAGGCTGTCATAGTTGCTTTAGTCCTGCCGGTTAGGTGTAGGGCAATAACTCTTCTCCATCTTCTCTTTTTCGAGCTGATACCGAGCCGACTACACCGTGTGAACCCGCACCTGGACTCCTGGATATAACTACATGAAACCAACTGGGACTTTATAACTATATGAACTCTAATGAATGTCAATGTAAATGCAGTTTCATGCTCCTTGGTCGCCCAGAGGAGGATGGGGTCCCCTTCTGAGTCTAGGTTCCACTCAAGGTTTCTTCCTGCTAGAGGGAGTTTCCTTGCCACTGTCGCCTCAGGCTTGCTTGGTGGGGTTCTGGCCGGTTAAATGTAAAGTGCTTTGTGACAATGCATGTCGTTAAAAGCGCTATATAAATAAAATTGAATTGAATTGAAGTGCTTCCTCAGATTCATTTTTAAATGTTCTCCAGCTAATTTCCACTATGGCCACGAGTTCTAGTATTTTAAATTAATATTGAAATGGTCATTTGGCTGAACAGCATCCCGACCTGTTAGAATCTTATATACCTGGATCATGTCCCCCCATAGTCTCCTTTGCTTGAGGCTAAACAGATTCAGCTCAGCGAACCTCTCCTCATAAGACATTCCTCTAAGTGCAGGAATCATTCTAGTCATCCTACGTTGCACCTTTTCCAAGGCAGCAATGTCCTTCTGAAGGTATGGTGACCAAACCTGCACACAGTATTCTAGGTGGGATCTTACCAAGGAATTATATAATCGTAGCATCACTTCTCTTGACTTACATCTCTAGGTGTGTGGAGTTTAATCCAACATCCTTTTGCCTTTTTTTAATGCTTCCCCACACTGGCAAGAGTGGGACATGGAAGTATCAACATACACACCGAGATCTTTCTCGTAATCAGCTACCTTTATTTCAGTGGAACCCATAAAATATCTGTACTTTACTATATTTACTATATTTCTGCTCCCTGCATGGATTACCTTATATTTATCTATGTTAAATTTCATCTGCCACGTATGAGCCCAGTCGCTAATTAAATCCAGATCCTGTTGTAGCCTCTCTGGACATGAGACATGATCTAACATCAATCAGAAGATACCACACCAGCAGATAATGATTTCTGGAATAGTAAAGTTAAAGGTTGGCTAATAATACCCCTCATCTCTTTTAAAACTATAGATAAGATGCCATCAGGGCCTTGCGATTTATTTATTTTGAGCTTAGCTAGGCTTTGTACCACATCAGCCTCAGTTATACATATATTGGTCATAGACATCGTTGTATTTGTACTAAATGGTGGTAAGCTATTCTACTGTGAACAGCCATTGTAAAATAATCATTAAACTCATTTATATCAATTTCATTTTCAATTATAAGGCCCTTACTATCCTGCAAATGAGTGATTTTCAGCTTTTAGAGCTCTTTCGGAGTTAAAATATTGGAAGAAACTTTTAACGTCATCCTTATAACTGTTATTAACTAAACCTGTAGACTTAGATACTCCTGCTTTATTTTGAAATCATTAGTTAATTTCCATTTGTGGAAGAAAGCCCTTTTGCTCCTGACTTTATTCTTAATTTTCGTAGTAAACCACCTGTGACATCGCGTGCTGGACGAACAGGCAGGAAGCGAGGAATCAAGGATCCGGGAAACGGAGAGTCGGGAATGAGGGTTTATTGATGAAAACAGGTACCAACAGCGAGAGATTTCAATGACAGGACTGGGGAAACAGACTTGAATGTGGACTAAATACACAGGACTACTCAAACTGACAGAAAACAGCTGGTTACAATCGGGGCAGCACACATGGTTAATGAGGGGGCGTGGCACACACGAGGATCGTACAAGCAGGTCATGACACCAGCTTGGTTGCAGTTTCCTAGATTTAGTTTTTCTGGAAACGGGTATGAAGTTCTTTTGCACTTGCAACAATGTGCTTTTAAAAAATTCCCATGCCTCTTCCACAGTATTGCTATTTAACTCCATCCGATTTACAGTTTCTAGTTTCAGTCTCATACCATTGAATTACCCTTCCTAACATTGTATACTTTTGTTTTGGACTTGGTTGAAGACTCAGGCAGCAGGAGTTGCCCCAACGTTGGTATGTCCTTATCCATAAGGGGGAGTAAACGTTCTGGTTTCCCGACCTTATAGATGAAGGAGTTGGGGGATGTTGCCAGTGACCTGCCGGATTCCAGGCAGAACAGGCCTCGCTATGCCACAGCCCTTCAGAGACTGGGCCTTCCGTGCAGAACCTCTGCATCCAAATTAGACCAGTTGTTTAACAAAACCCTAAAATGGGGTTATTTTTGACATGGAACGGGACTTTGATTCAACAACCCATTACTTAGTTGCGGCAAGTACCCAATATCAAGTATAGCTGCAAAGAATCTGCCAGAGATTTTCAGAGAAGTTCCCCAGATGCATGGACTGGACTAAGGTGCGTCAGATTAAACAGGAGCCTGGTAAATTCTGTGAGCCCCACGCCAAGTGACTGATGGAAACATACTCCAGCTACAGTGAGATGGACCCTCCAGCGGACCGAGAGTGGGATTCCCTCTGGGAGCGACAACTCGTGCAGTTGCTGGTGGATGAGCTGCAAACAGACATCAAGAAGGACTTCCAACCTCACAATCATTTACCAAACCACTTCAGGTAACTTGTAAAGATGTAGGTATTGGAGTATTCACACATTCATTTGCAGTGTCCACCTCCTGTCCGGTAAATTTGGCAGGACAAAATTTGAATAACCTATAGGCCAGACTCATGAATGCGGCTGAACGAGTAAAGGTAGAACAGGTGGCCAATCCTGTTATACAGTCCTAGTAGATTGAGAACCACCTGATTGCAACTGTAGTTGGAATCAAGGGCTGAGCAGCATGGTGGCCTGGGGGACAATTATGAAAACACAGACCCACTGATATCCTTAAAACCCACAATCAAAAGAGGAGTCAGGATGGCCAGTGACATGTGCTGGCTAAATGGGGACAACAAAGAGAGAACAGAACAAGGCAGGGAGGGATTCTGACACAGGTGCCATGCTACTTTGTTTAAATATGCTGTAATGTTTTAGTGCAAGCCTTAGACAATGGAATCTCTGAATGACGCCGCAGTCTGGCTCTTTCTGAAGGTCCTATACTGTAACCGTCCTGAGAAGTTGTTTGCATGCACTTGCTGCCTTGACACTTGTTGATGTGCGTGTGCCCTGCTCGAGCAGTAAAGGGGAGATCACATGCAGAGCTGATTTTCTGTAGTTCCTTAGAATAAAAATAGAATATTCTCTTCAAATAGGAACACATGCTGCGTTTGATTATTTCACTCCAACTCGGACAAAAACGTCACGAAAAACATCACTTCCCATTAGAAACGCCTCTTTTATGACGTTAATGTCTGACAGAATCTTCTTGTCCGAGTTGCCCCTGTGACGTAATTTCAACATGGCGGCTTACACACTCAACATTAATTCTATTTTACAAATCCTTAAAAATGTTTATTTTGTTAAATTTATTATTATCCCATCCATCCATTTTCCAAACTGCTTATCCTACTGGGTCACGGGGGGTCCGGAGCCTATCCCGGAAGCAATGGGCACGAGGCTGGGAACAACCCAGGATGGGGGGCCAGCCCATCGCAGGGCACACTCACACACACCATGCACTCTCACATGCATTCCTACGGGCAATTTAGCAAGTCCAATTAGCCTCAGCATG
>NW_026043035.1:0-62980 GCF_023856365.1 Brienomyrus brachyistius | reverse complement strand
GATGGGGCAGTGCTGTCATACAGCGGGGAGCCTGAGAGGGGCACTGTGGCCGGGTGCGAGAGCCCTGGGGTAATGAGTTGTAGAGCTGCGCAGTGTCACGATCGGGTACAAGCAGGCAGGCGATCGTGCGGGCAAGGCGTGCAAGGAGCAAGCGGACAGGCAAAAACGGGAGTTTAATTAGGAAGCGCGGACGGGGAAACATCTCACGCATACAAACATCAATGACAGACACTGGACTCAGGTAAGACACGGACTGAAATACACAGGACTGAGCAAATTAACTAGATACAGCTGGGTACAAATCGGGCAGCAAAACACGTGGGTAATCAGGGGGCGTGGCACACAGGAGGAGCGGACGAGCCGGGCATGACACGCAGGAACTGAGAGCCCAAGCTGTTGGACATTCCACTGGACTAGGAGACTGGGGTGAGTGAGGAGGAGCTCATTGACCACAAACTGGGATACTGGCTGTGTGTGAGCAATGGGGTGGAGATTAAGGAAAGACGTTAAATCAGCATGCAGTGTTGCCTGGAAACAACAACAAATATACTAGTGTCACTGTACTAAAACAATATCAAAATAATGCCTATTTTTTATTCATTTTACTTGTAGAGTGCAAAGTACAAAGGAAAACAAAGAGTAACTATGGCGAAATAAATCAAAGCATGTCCCAGAATGATGGGCCTGAATGGATCAGGACAGAAGAAGGCGAAAGTCCTGTTAACGAGGTGAGACGATGCAGACACAGGCCAGGATGTGGGTATAGGCGAGAACAAGAGGGAAGACGGGGGCCCGAGACTCAGCATGGGGACAGGTGGGGGAGGGGAGGCACGGGCTCACCTGGAGCTGCTCCCGGAGGTGCCGCTATGACTCATGGGTAACATGCCGGAATGCGACGGCACCTGTAGGCTGGACCAGTTGTCATGGGAGGGCAACATGGACAGACAGGTAGACGAGCTGTCTGAATAAGCAGCTGCAAGTATAAAACAATAAATGAAGCAGGTATGTGGTGGGCAGTGTTACAGCGTCCTTAATATGGTCAATACAGAAAAGGCATGTTATCATGTTATGTATATACTGCCTCCAGTTACTTAATGCCTAACTTTAATACATTGATTGATTTGTTCACTGCTGCAGCCTGTGTCAACTTTCCTTTCAGACAGATGTAAAGTCCATTCTGTTTTTGTTCTGTGTAGTTTTTTTTGAACAGCATATGGCTGAATTCTGTTAAACCTCAGACTGAAGAAAATTGTGTTAATTGAAAAGCAAATATCAAAAACTCAGTCTGCAGGAATGTTTTTCTAAATATTTCTGTGGACTTTTGGAAATTTCACGAAATTCCATTGCTCCATTACATAAACACTGAGTGAGATTTCATTCCCATTACTGCAACGTATGAAGAGGATTATGACTTATTACTTTAGGTTATCGGACTGAGTGAGTTTTCGAAATTTGCTCTTCGATAACTGAAGCAGTGCTGTGAATGCAGAGGTTATATGCGTCGCATATCAACAGAACTGTATGTTTATGTCTTGTCTTAATTATTTTGATTAAATGTCTAACTATTCCCAATATGTGTGAACATACTTGGCCAAATAAAGCTGATTCTGATTCAGTCAGAGGGTAATCGTCGGTGTGCTGTACTATCGTGGTGACCCACACAGAGAGCTTAGGACCATGATTTCAGTGTGTGCTTGTGTGAGGGGACAGGCAGGGCGGCGGCTCACTGGGTGATGCACTCCTGTGGGTATAGGGGCTGGGATAGGGGGCGGAGCAGTTACTCCTCAAGGAGGAGTAACAGTCACAGCCGTGGGGGGAGGAGAGGGAGAGGGTGCTCCCAAACTGGGGGTGTGGGTTTGATGAAGAGCAGAGAGACCCTGAGCCTGGGATGAACCAGCTGCCTACTGAAACGAAAGCGGATAAAGACAGAAACTAGAACCTCAAACTAAACAACACAAACAACAATATCAAGTTATATTCAATCATTAAACCGTTATATATTTAATCTAAACAATAGTAATAAATATCGTTCCGATTCAAAATATCATTTACGGGTGAATCTTATGACTTGCATTGGGAAACAGGAAACGGGCCAAGCTGCAGGGCCAGTTCAAAGGCATAGTGCGAGGCGCCCAGAAAGGGGGCGAGGTCTGGGCGGAGTCAGCTAAAGAAGAAAAAGGCCTGACCTTTTTCTGGATGCTGTGGACTGTGTTTGTGTGTGAGCTGCAGCTGCATGTTCCTTACATTTTTTTTTATTAACACCAGCACCGTGAGGTTTGGCCTGGACTGGGTCCTGTCCTGCACGGTTGAAGACATGTTGACTGATGGTCAGCCCGTGTTCTGTTGGATCCCACAGAAAGGAAATGGGAATCCCGTTTGGATCGGATGCTGACAGTTGAAAAAAAACTCATGTCTGTGTGTTATGAAAGAATATCAATAAATGTTTCCGAAAGGGGATGACTCATTTGGTAATTATTTACGGCTTATGTTATGGCTGAGAAATTTACAGTCTTTACTAAAGTCTGACTTCTTTCGAGTCACCTTTAATATAGATTGGACACTCTCTATGCTATGTACAATACTTATATAGATGGTACATGTTTACTTGCTTGCACAGATGGTTGATTAGGTAATTAGTGTAAGTGTGTGTGTGTGTGTGTGTGTGTGTGTCCAATCGCATGTATGTCCAAGGTCCATAGTAAGTAATATACACTGATCAAGAGATGCCTGAAAGTGGATGAAAGAGGACATTAGTGGGTGTATCACTTAGTGTAACGGGTGCAGGAAAATGAGCAGGACTGCAAGCCATATAATGACCCACTGTCCTTATCTAGCTCTTAATACAGTATGCATACAGTGATGTATCTACAATGGACAGCTACTATAAGCAGATAGCACAGTACAGGTGCTTAATCTGTATGCTATTTCCATCCATCCATTGTCCAAACCGCTTATCCTACTGGGTCACAGGGGGTCCGGAGTCTATCCCGGAATCAATGGGCACGAGGCAGGGAAGAACCCAGGATGGGGGGCCAGCCCATCACAGCTCACACTCACACACCATTCACTCACACATGCACACCTACGGTAAATTTAGCTACTCCAATTAGCCTCAGCATGTTTTTGGACTGCGGGGGGAAACCGGAGGAAACTAGCAGCTTTGTGTGGTAATTGTTTGTATTAAAAACACATTGGATCAAGTCAAATTATTTTTATGAAGAATTAACATCTAAAAGCTGCTAGTAGACCGTGGGAAAATAATTTTTCTATTTTCTTTCAAAAGTAGGTATTGCAATTTCCATCATATGTAAGAGGGCCTGCCCATCAGAGTAATGTACATCCTGTGACATGTATTGACTATCAAGACAAACTGAAACACGGTGTATTAGGCTGTCAATGAGTACTGGACTAGGGTGAAAAACTGCCTGATAATCTACCTATTAACTAGAAGAGTACAAACTGGAGACGGATCCCCTAATACAGAGGGATTAACGTCTGTGCCACATCCAGAACCATTCAGTGTAGGAGTCTGGTGGTTCTACTGGATACTGACAAGTACCCAGCCCCTTTGTTCCCTCTGATAATCATCAGTCCTCCTCTGAATGCCTTCACCACTCTATTCCTGAATAGGTACACATTTAAATATGCTAGCAAGATCAAGGTATTGGGATAACTGTTAGGTTCGCTGTTCAGAGAGTTGCAGTGAAAACCATCATACACAGTGGCCCTTTCTGGATAAGATTACCTCCCTCTGATCTAACAGGTCAAGATCAAAGCAAGGTGCATTGCAATGTCTGACACCCAGCACACTACAGCATATAAAATACAGGTATCCATCGCCTTCCGCATTTGGAACCAGGACCACTTGTTGCAAGTCAATTTGGGCATATCTCAAGTTATACGAGAGAGGCAAGACATTAAGGACAGTATACACAGTACTGAAATAATAATGTACATATTAAACCACAGCACTTAATAAACAGATACTGCACTTACATTTCACAAAAAAAAAATAAAGCACAGATTGCACTAAGAAATCAAAAGATGCATGTGCTAGCAAACAGTGGGAGCTGAGGAAGAAGCAGTGGTGAAATACTTTATTGTACAGTACAGTAAGTTTCTTTTTATAGAATGAAATAGCATACAGGGGGCGGCATGGTGGTGCAGTGGTTAGCACTGTTGCCTCACACCTCTGGGACCCGGGTTCGAGTCTCTGCCTGGGTCACATGGGTGTGGAGTTTGCATGTTCTCCCCATGTCGTCGTGGGGTTTCCTCCCGCAGTCCAAGAATATGCTGAGAATATGCTGAGGCTAACTGGAGTTACTAAATTGCCCGTAGGTATGCATGTATGAGTGAATAGTGTGTGAGTGTGCCCTGTGATGGGCTGGCTCCCCATCCTGGGTTGTTCCCTGCCTCGTGCCCATTGCTTCCGGGATAGGCTCCAGACCCCCCACGACCCAGTAGGATAAGCGGTTTGGACAATGGATGGATGGATGGAAATAGCATACAGATCTTATAAGCACCTGTACTGTGCTATCTGCTCATAGTAGCTGTCCATTGTAGATACATCACTGTATGCATACTGTATTAAGAGCTAGACAAGGGTCATTATATGGCTTGCAGTCCTGCTCATTTTCCTGCACGCGTTACACTAAGTGATACACCCACTAATGTCCTCTTTTATCCACTTTCGGGCATCTCTTGATCAGTGTATATTATTTACTATGGACCTTGGACATACATGCGATTGAACACACACACACACTTACACTAATTACCTAATCATCCATCTGTGCAAGCAGGTAAACATTTACCATCTATGTAAGTATTGCACATTGCATAGAGAGTGTCCAATCTATATTAAAGGTGACTCAAAAGAAGTCAGACTTCAGTAAAGACTGTAAATTGGCAGCCATAACATAAGCCGTAAATAATTACCAAATGAGTCATCCCCTTTCGGAAACATTTATTGATATTCTTTCATAACACACAGACATGAGTTTTTTTTCAACTGTCAGCATCCTTCTCGATTGTCAGAAGCTCTGCGCTAGAGGGAGGTTTACTGGTCTTATACTCTTCTGGCACCTTGTGTGATTCCTGACTTGGGACATCAGTTTGGCTCCTTCTGTATGTGGTTTACATTGTATTTGTTCTTTAAAGTTGCCCCTTCAGAATTAGACAGTGTAACCAGCTTGCCACATATTGCCTGGATGACATAAGGTCCGGTAAAATCCGGTTCCGTTCTTCCTCCTTTCCGTCCCCGCTTCCTCATGTTGAACAGAAGCGCCTCATCTCCAACATGATAAACTGTGCTTTGGTACCTCTTTTGTATTCGTTTACCACATGCCTGCTTCTGTTTTTCCTGTGACTAGGAGATGTTTTCAGCTGTTGTTGCTTATTGTCTCAACTACTTTATTTTTTTCATCAAAAAACGTGCCGTAGCTTTTCTCATCGGGAAGAATAATTGTGGAAAGCTGAAGTGGAAAAACATTCATAGCAAATTATTATTATTCACAGATCATTATAAAGAGTCATTTTCTAAAAGCATTAAGAACAATGTAATTTGCTGTTTCAAGATATGTTTTTAAATAACTACTTGTCAGTCATAAGAAACTCTTCAACACACATGATCCGATCTTGCCACAAATCATTTTTAATCTCACTTTTGTTGCCAGCAGTTCAGACATTAATGGCTGTGTGTTGAGTTATTTTGAGGGGACATCAAATTTACACCATTATACAAGCTGTACACTGATTACTTTACATTCTATCAGAGTTTCATATCTTTAACGTTGTCCCTTGAAAAGATATAATAAAATATTTACAAAAATGTGTGGGGTGTACTCACTTTTGTGAGATACTGTATATTAAGGGACTGATTGTCAATAATATCAGTAATTCCTGATGTAATGTTAAAAGAATAGAGCCTGTCTCACACAGTTCTAAAACAACCTCAAAAACAGACTTACCATTTTATGTCATCATTCGTTTTCTCATCCAGGCCATTGGTTTGGGGATGATATGCAGCAGTGATCAACGGCAGAACAGGGGCTCTGAACGCAGTATGGATTAAAAAGGAATTAACCATCTCTCTCAATATAAAATTAGGATCATTTATTCTCTACAGAGGCCCCCATAGAATAGTGCATCCATCCCCTCACTCATGTTTAGACAGACGTAAGGCAACAGGCCAATGACATTCAGAACAGCAACAACATCAACAATTGTACAGCTAGTTTTAAAATTTAATAAAAAAGACAAACCAATTAGGTAATATTAATGAAATTATTAAAATGTGCAGATTAATAGTCAGAAATAATTTGCGATTTTAAGAGCGGAAAGGATACATTAAAACTCAATTACATTTATCCCTTAATAATAAAAAAAAGGTTTTTGAATTTTACATCATGATAAATGAGAACTATATGTGATTACTAATTACTGTTGACTAATTTCCTGTCTGGACGTTTCCCTCCTCATTGTTAAAAGTCATTATATGTCTGGGTGCCAGTCAGTGGAAGCACACAGACATGTTGGCCAGCTGTCATATTCATTCAGCACCAGCCCATCAAGTAGAGAATTCAGCACCACGGACAGTGACCTGTGTTACAATGACATCAGGTCATTGGCTCTAAATATTTTTCTAGAAATAACTAAATGGCTCTATTGTAGAAATTTCCAGCCAGAGTCTTGTGGTGCGTTCGTTTTTCTCTCGGAACTTGGAAATTCCAAATTGGGTGACATCACATCCAACAATCTCCCGTTCAAGCTAGCACAACTCGGAACAAACATGGCTGCCTCCATGAATACGCTGCTGTGTTGTTGCTTTATATTTTAGCAGTTATGGAGTAAGATTATTATTTCAGACAAATAAACAAGAAACAGGAACTAGTCAAACCACATTAAAAGCTTTATAAAGTATTTTAGTACATTCATAGCGATATTCTTTTTTCGAGAGGCAAACAAACTACAAACAAACCAAAAACACTAACAAGTCTGGTAAAAATCTGATATTGCATGTTAGGATACTGTTTACGGTCACAATATGGTATTCTCTAAATCGAACACGTGCAATTACATTAATAGTTACTAATAATTATAAATAATAATAATAATAAATGGGCGGTATGGTCGTGCACTGGTTAGCACTGTTGCCTCACACCTCTGGGACCCAGGTTCAAATCTCCGCCTGGGTCACATGTGTGTGGAGTTTGCATGTTCTCCCCATGTCGTCGTGGGGTTTCCTCCGGGTACTCCGGTTCCCCCCCACAGTCCAAAAACATGCTGAGGCTAATTGGACTTGCTAAATTGCCCGTAGGAATGCATGTGAGAGTGCATGGTGTGTGTGAGTGTGCCCTGCGATGGGCTGGCCCCCCATCCTGGGTTGTTCCCAGCCTCGTGCCCATTGCTTCCGGGATAGGCTCCGGACCCCCCGTGACCCAGTAGGATAAGCAGTTTGGAAAATGGATGGATGGGATAATAATAAATTTAACAAAATAAACATTTTTAAGGATTTGTAAAATAGAATTAATGTTGAGTGTGTAAGCCGCCATGTTGAAATTACGTCACAGGGGCAACTCGGACAAGAAGATTCTGTCAGACATTAACGTCATAAAAGAGGCGTTTCTAATGGGAAGTGATGTTTTTCGTGACGTTTTTGTCCGAGTTGGAGTGAAATAATCAAACGCAGCATGTGTTCCTATTTGAAGAGAATATTCTATTTTTATTCTAAGGAACTACAGAAAATCAGCTCTGCATGTGATCTCCCCTTTACTGCTCGAGCAGGGCACACGCACATCAACAAGTGTCAAGGCAGCAAGTGCATGCAAACAACTTCTCAGGACGGTTACAGTATAGGACCTTCAGAAAGAGCCAGACTGCGGCGTCATTCAGAGATTCCATTGTCTAAGGCTTGCACTAAAACATTACAGCATATTTAAACAAAGTAGCATGGCACCTGTGTCAGAATCCCTCCCTGCCTTGTTCTGTTCTCTCTTTGTTGTCCCCATTTAGCCAGCACATGTCACTGGCCATCCTGACTCCTCTTTTGATTGTGGGTTTTAAGGATATCAGTGGGTCTGTGTTTTCATAATTGTCCCCCAGGCCACCATGCTGCTCAGCCCTTGATTCCAACTACAGTTGCAATCAGGTGGTTCTCAATCTACTAGGACTGTATAACAGGATTGGCCACCTGTTCTACCTTTACTCGTTCAGCCGCATTCATGAGTCTGGCCTATAGGTTATTCAAATTTTGTCCTGCCAAATTTACCGGACAGGAGGTGGACACTGCAAATGAATGTGTGAATACTCCAATACCTACATCTTTACAAGTTACCTGAAGTGGTTTGGTAAATGATTGTGAGGTTGGAAGTCCTTCTTGATGTCTGTTTGCAGCTCATCCACCAGCAACTGCACGAGTTGTCGCTCCCAGAGGGAATCCCACTCTCGGTCCGCTGGAGGGTCCATCTCACTGTAGCTGGAGTATGTTTCCATCAGTCACTTGGCGTGGGGCTCACAGAATTTACCAGGCTCCTGTTTAATCTGACGCACCTTAGTCCAGTCCATGCATCTGGGGAACTTCTCTGAAAATCTCTGGCAGATTCTTTGCAGCTATACTTGATATTGGGTACTTGCCGCAACTAAGTAATGGGTTGTTGAATCAAAGTCCCGTTCCATGTGAAAAATAACCCCATTTTAGGGTTTTGTTAAACAACTGGTCTAATTTGGATGCAGAGGTTCTGCACGGAAGGCCCAGTCTCTGAAGGGCTGTGGCATAGCGAGGCCTGTTCTGCCTGGAATCCGGCAGGTCACTGGCAACATCCCCCAACTCCTTCATCTATAAGGTCGGGAAACCAGAACGTTTACTCCCCCTTATGGATAAGGACATACCAACGTTGGGGCAACTCCTGCTGCCTGAGTCTTCAACCAAGTCCAAAACAAAAGTATACAATGTTAGGAAGGGTAATTCAATGGTATGAGACTGAAACTAGAAACTGTAAATCGGATGGAGTTAAATAGCAATACTGTGGAAGAGGCATGGGAATTTTTTAAAAGCACATTGTTGCAAGTGCAAAAGAACTTCATACCCGTTTCCAGAAAAACTAAATCTAGGAAACTGCAACCAAGCTGGTGTCATGACCTGCTTGTACGATCCTCGTGTGTGCCACGCCCCCTCATTAACCATGTGTGCTGCCCCGATTGTAACCAGCTGTTTTCTGTCAGTTTGAGTAGTCCTGTGTATTTAGTCCACATTCAAGTCTGTTTCCCCAGTCCTGTCATTGAAATCTCTCGCTGTTGGTACCTGTTTTCATCAATAAACCCTCATTCCCGACTCTCCGTTTCCCGGATCCTTGATTCCTCGCTTCCTGCCTGTTCGTCCAGCACGCGATGTCACAGGTGGTTTACTACGAAAATTAAGAATAAAGTCAGGAGCAAAAGGGCTTTCTTCCACAAATGGAAATTAACTAATGATTTCAAAATAAAGCAGGAGTATCTACGTCTACAGGTTTAGTTAATAACAGTTATAAGGATGACGTTAAAAGTTTCTTCCAATATTTTAACTCCGAAAGAGCTCTAAAAGCTGAAAATCACTCATTTGCAGGATAGTAAGGGCCTTATAATTGAAAATGAAATTGATATAAATGAGTTTAATGATTATTTTACAATGGCTGTTCACAGTAGAATAGCTTACCACCATTTAGTACAAATACAACGATGTCTATGACCAATATATGTATAACTGAGGCTGATGTGGTACAAAGCCTAGCTAAGCTCAAAATAAATAAATCGCAAGGCCCTGATGGCATCTTATCTATAGTTTTAAAAGAGATGAGGGGTATTATTAGCCAACCTTTAACTTTACTATTCCAGAAATCATTATCTGCTGGTGTGGTATCTTCTGATTGATGTTAGATCATGTCTCATGTCCAGAGAGGCTACAACAGGATCTGGATTTAATTAGCGACTGGGCTCATACGTGGCAGATGAAATTTAACATAGATAAATATAAGGTAATCCATGCAGGGAGCAGAAATATAGTAAATATAGTAAAGTACAGATATTTTATGGGTTCCACTGAAATAAAGGTAGCTGATTACGAGAAAGATCTCGGTGTGTATGTTGATACTTCCATGTCCCACTCTTGCCAGTGTGGGGAAGCATTAAAAAAAGGCAAAAGGATGTTGGATTAAACTCCACACACCTAGAGATGTAAGTCAAGAGAAGTGATGCTACGATTATATAATTCCTTGGTAAGATCCCACCTAGAATACTGTGTGCAGGTTTGGTCACCATACCTTCAGAAGGACATTGCTGCCTTGGAAAAGGTGCAACGTAGGATGACTAGAATGATTCCTGCACTTAGAGGAATGTCTTATGAGGAGAGGTTCGCTGAGCTGAATCTGTTTAGCCTCAAGCAAAGGAGACTATGGGGGGACATGATCCAGGTATATAAGATTCTAACAGGTCGGGATGCTGTTCAGCCAAATGACCATTTCAATATTAATTTAAAATACTAGAACTCGTGGCCATAGTGGAAATTAGCTGGAGAACATTTAAAAATGAATCTGAGGAAGCACTTCAATTCAATTCAATTTTATTTATATAGCGCTTTTAACGACATGCATTGTCACAAAGCACTTTACATTTAACCGGCCAGAACCCCACCAAGCAAGCCTGAGGCGACAGTGGCAAGGAAACTCCCTCTAGCAGGAAGAAACCTTGAGTGGAACCTAGACTCAGAAGGGGACCCCATCCTCCTCTGGGCGACCAAGGAGCATGAAACTGCATTTACATTGACATTCATTAGAGTTCATATAGTTATAAAGTCCCAGTTGGTTTCATGTAGTTATATCCAGGAGTCCAGGTGCGGGTTCACACGGTGTAGTCGGCTCGGTATCAGCTCGAAAAAGAGAAGATGGAGAAGAGTTATTGCCCTACACCTAACCGGCAGGACTAAAGCAACTATGACAGCCTGCCTAAAAGAGTGACCTGGAAGGAAGCACAGGCATGAGGGTTTACAGAGGTTTTGGCGTCAAGCCACCTCCCATCCACAGCTTAAGTGATCGGCGAGAGTGGCAGGACGACAGCACCAATCCCCCCTTTCCCCTTCAATCTCAAATAACTATGAACCTCCAGATTTCCCATTCACCTTAGAAAAGAAGATTTAACTATCCAAAAGACTGGCGAAAGAGGTACATCTTAAGCCTTGACTTAAAAGCAGAGATTGTGTCTGAGTTCCGAACACTAATAGGAAGTTTATTCCATAGCTGTGGTGCTTTATGAGCAAATGCTCTTCCCCCAAAGGTAATGTTCTTTATTCTGGGTACGGATAGAATACCTCCATCTCGTCATCTAAGTGTATGATTCGGAACGCAAATGAGGTCACTCACATACTGCGGTGCAAGACCATTTACAGCTTTATAGGTTAAGAGCAGTGTTTTGTAGTCAACACGAAATCTAACTGGCAGCCAGTGCAGTGAAGATAAAATTGGGGTAATATGATTATATGTTTTAGTTTAACTATTGCTAGTAGCGGTTCAATCAATGCTGGGAGCATCGCTGAATAATTTTGATGGAACAGGGTCTAGCATACAAGTAGATGAATTTGAAGATAAAATTAAGTACATCAGTTCTGACTGGTTAACCAATATTCAATATTCAAAATGTTCTGTTTAATTGAGCATATTTTTGGTCAAAAAGTTTCATAAAGTCGTCACTGGAAAATAACCAGTGGTCTGGTTATTAGTCAGCTTGGACACCATAGTAAATAGGAATCTAGGATTATTTTTGTTTATTTCAATTAGTTCTGATAGATACTAGATGATTTGGCGGCACTAAGAGCCTTTTTGTAGCTACCCATAGCCTCTTTCCATGCTAGTTCGAACACCACTAGTTTAGTATGATGCCACTTACATTCTGTAAGGACATAAAACTTATAGGTCCTGCAGGCCCCAACTCTGATCAGCCTGCATCAGTCTATTTCAGAGCTCCGCTGGCCCAGGCAAGACTGGACTCAACTCGTCAAACCACCCCTTTTAAGGAAGGCAAAGGCCTGCCGGCTCCTGAGAGACTGGATAGGAATAACTGGAGCAGCACAGAAAAAGCAAGACCTTTCACCCCCGGAGTGACCAGAGTTCCACAATCAATCCACAGCAACAACAGCTGTCAGCCTCCAGACACAGACACCTTTTCCACTATAAACAGGATAACTCAGCACACATAGATGTTAGGGACAAATACACGCATGTTTGGTCTCGTTTGAATAGGCATGAGACGAGGAGTATTATACTCTCAGATTTAAGGCAGTATAGCTTTTCCTAAGAGAAATACAGAAACTTCGGCTCAACCCACCAAACTGAGAGAGATTCTCTCATGGTAGAACAAGGGAATTACAACCACCCCCTAAAGTGATCTGATTGGCTGGGGACTTGAGAACCAAGGTCAGCAATGCCCCTAAAATTAACCATTGACCGAAATTAGTCAGTCTTCAGAAACATGCCATCACCTGGTCTGGATACTTAAGGAAGGGCTTCAGAAGTAGTCGGGGAGTCACTCTGTAATCAGAGCTCCCGCAGAGAACTGGGTGAAAGTCTATCTGTAGTCAGATACTTTCCACAGAACTTTGTTCACTCTCAGCTGAGGAATGTGATTGTTTAATATTGTATTTGTCCAAATGTATTTACAAGTATGTGTCCACATGTCAATAATTGTATATTGTAGTATTTTTAATAAATGTTGTTTCGATTACTTTATGACTGTCTGATTTGCTAACTTCTTCATAAACTTTCCAGATTGGACTTCTATCCTTATTAGGACTATGGTGGTAAATACTATCTTGCAGCCTCTGGGTTAAATCCCATTTATTTATCCGGGTCCCAAACTTGACTGCCCAAGTTAAGTTAGGTGGATACCAAAACTACACCTCTGGAGTTCGCACACGCTGATGACAGGTACCGGTCTACCCTCTGAGGGGCGTACACACTATGTTCCTAGGCACCGGGCATAGTCCCTGAGACGCTCACATGGTAAGACAATGGGTGGCATCGGCGGAGGCCCAAAGTAAACCTCGTACAACCTTTTTTATTTTTAACTGAGCAATTTTCTCTAGTGGAATTAAGCATAGATGCTAAATAATCCGTAATGCTATCAAGTTCAGCAGAATTCGACATTAGTTTGGTTGAAAACGATAGCTCAGGGAGGTTATCGATAAAGTTACTTGCTGTATTTGACGTGATTGTACGTTTGGCATATAGAAGCGAGTCGGGGGGCTAATATTTTGAGCAAGGGAAATATTGAACGCAATAAGATGATGGTCAGAGATAATACTGGACTGAGGCAGTAGAGTTGAATACATGATATGAAGACAACTGGATCACAACTGGATCACGGGGGAATCATAAGCAGGGAAGAACACACAGGCAAACAGCAGCAGCAACATTAAAGGCAGGACTGAGAAGCACATTTATACAAGGCTAAGCAGGGAGCAAACTAGAGGCACCTGAAATGAGTAACACAAGGGCAGGAAGGAGAGGTAAAACAAACGCGGAACAGGCATGGCACGTTATACCACACTAGGGAGGAAACGGGAGGTTCAGGAGGGCAGGGTGTGGCAGGGATCCGTTTCAAAATTTAATTTTGGCTTGTACAAACCTTGGTAAAAGCTGCAAAAGATCGATCAACCACTTTCTGAGCTATTGTCTTAACAAACAAAGCATCTGTTGGGGTGGCGGTGTCTGGGGAATACCATGTGTAATACACCTTGTGAAGATTTATATGTAAAACAAAATATTTTTTGATTCTATCACACATATAGAAATTATCCATCCATCCATTTTCCAAACCGCTTATCCTATTGGGTCGCGGGGGGTCCGGAGCCTATCCCAGAATCAATGGGCACGAGGCAGGGAACAACCCAGGATGGGGGGCCAGCCCATCGCAGGGCACACTCACACACCATCCACTCACACACACACACCTACGGGCAATTCAGCAACTCCAATTAGCCCCAGCATGTTTTTGGACTGTGGGGGGAAACCGGAGTACCCAGAGGAAACCCCACAACGACATGGGGAGAACATGCAAACTCCACACACATGTGACCCAGGCGGAGACACGAACCCGGGTCCCAGAGGTGTGAGGCGACAGTGCTAACCACTGCACCACCATGCCGCCCCTTATAGAAATTATTCTAGGTTTAAATAGTAATTTAGCTGAGTAACTAGGCTGAAATTCTAGATAGTTGCAATTTTAAGAATTATTACTATTATTCACAGCTTTTAAGCATGCAGTTGGATGACGGATGGATGGATATTCAGCCACCAGAAATGCCAATTGTTGTTAAGAGGATCAAAGTCTGCAAAGTAGTATGCAGGGTTTAAGGCCAGAACACAGCATACTCTCCGACAGAAAGCATAAAGTTCACTGGGGGAATTTCTGTGGCCACTGCCTGAACAGCATGTGTGGAGAATGTTTATGAGGGTCGAGCCATGCAGAGCTGCTGGCCCTGGCATGTAATGATGAATCACAAATCAGTTAAAAATCGGTGCAAATGCATGAAGATTTAAACCGGCTGATGTGGAAAATGAATCACTATTGTAGGAGTACTTCACAGTACTTTAACAGAAAAACTGGTGTAATATTACATTTGATTTCACAATGTGAGTTTGACGTCAGATGTCACTGCGTATCACGTCGACATCGTACGTCAGTTTTTGGTTTTGAGCGAACGCGAGATGATGAATGAATTTGAAACTGAGGACGGCACAGTGGTTAGTGCTGGCTTCGGTCCAGGGCCCTTTCTGTGTGGAGTTCGCATGCTCTCCCCGTTTTCGCCGGGGACTCCAGGTTCCTCCCACGGTCCAAAAGCATGCAGGATAGGTTGACTGGTGAGTCTAAATTGGCCCTGTAGTTGTGTGAGTGTGTGCGACCTGCGGTGTGTAGGTGACTGCCTGGGCTTGGTTCCTGTCTGCGCCCCTTGTTCCCGGGATAGGCTCCGGTCTCCCCCGCGATCCCAGTTGGGATTAAGTGGTTTCAGAAAATGGATGGATGGACGCACCCCCCGATCTTCAATTGGCGGTGTGGCAGCATATTAGCTTTCCGGTAATCACAAACGAGGAGGAAACAGCGAGAAAAGCACAGACAAGACATAAACTGCATGCAAACATTGTAATAGACTGATAACATACACAAACAGGTCCACTGGCACCACCGTGAGCTGAGTGAAGATTATTAAAAGGGCAAAGCACGCTAAAAAGCTGCACATGCAAACCTTAGCTTATTTATTTGATTTATTTTTTTTTATTTACTTATTTTGATTTGGGATTTTTTTCAACAGTATTTTATTCAAATTCAGTTGCACTGTTCACAACAGTGTCAACAGTTCAGAAAGATAAATATAAGAATATTTTTGAATATATTTGTCTGCAGCTCATTCTGCAAAAAATGAGAAAATTGAACTCAGAATCGTGAATCGTATCAAATGGTGAGTTGAATGTATCGTTACATCCCTAGTTCTTACAGTAGTACTATGGTATGGTGGAGCCACATGACAGGAAGGCAGTACATTGCGAAGTCTGTTAAGAACATCATTCGCACTGAACTGCCCTCCATTGACCAGCTGTACTTTAACTGCCACAGTAACAAGGTTCAGTCTATAATCCAGGACTCTGACCACCATCCACAAACACTGACTAGCAGATTCATGAACAGCTTCATTCGCCAAACAATTCAAACCTGCAGCTTTTGCATCCCCTGTAATAGTCATTTCCACGGCAGCTGCACTGTACAGCTGTTCCTGCACTTTATCCACCACTGACCACGTATCATCCAGTTTTGTCCTGCTTTGTATCGCACTGTTTCTGCACCATGTTGTCTTGTACTCCCTTGTGTTGTTATGCACCATCTGTGTTGTTCTGAGCAGTGCCATGATGCAATATTACAAAAAGATCTTGAGGAAATGCAGAGTTCTGGAGGAGATTCTCACAGATCATGGCATGTGTTTATACTGAAGAAACTGTACAAATTGCTAGACATAAAACACAGGACTGGCAACTGTGGTACGTTTTAACACCTTGATAAAAAACTTAAAATCCATAGTAAGTAGGACAACCTCATAGAACCTTTACTAGTCATTGTTCAGAAGATTAACACGGATTAAAAACCATTACTATGAAAGCACGCTAATCAGTTAAGTTGATTATGTGGAGAGAGAGAAAAAAAACTGTCTTTGAAAAAGATCAACCATAGAACGAAGCTGCAGCATTGACACCCCCTAGTGGTGATTTGAAGATAGTTCTGTCTGTAGCAGCTAAGCAGTAGATTTGGCGTCAGGTGCCATGACAAACTCAGTGCTGCTCGGTTTGAACGGCAGAAGCACAAAAATAAAGGGGGCATCTACTGCACGCCCCCCACCCTTGAAAATGGTACAAATTATCATGCAACAGTTTTCTTAAGTAAGTCTTTTTGGGCGTCTGCAGAAACCTCCACGATGCGATTGCCCTGATTAAGAAGTGCGCAGCGGATACAATTTGGGATGCATCGTTCATCCGATTTATTAATATATAATTATTAGTATGTCTATATTATTTTAGAAACGTTACTTGACGAATATTTTTCATTGAGATTGATTCCCCGTTTAAAATTTTGGTGACACTTCATATTTTTTAAGAGAGACAGACAATTTGACGCATGCAATTTGCAGAAATATGTTGTGCCGCTATAAAGTACACAGGCAGCATGACAAACATAAGTACTCACTGAAGCCACGACATACGCCCGGCTGGCCCCAGCGGTACCCCTAAGAAGAAGGCTTTTTTCACAACCCACGACCATCACGAGGGCAAAAAAAACTGAATAGCCTAGAATTTAGTTAATTACAAGGCACATATTTATTGGAGCAAGAGCTCTAACATAAAACTACCTTGTAATTATAAAGTATTATGGCTGTGAACAATGTACAAACAGGCACAGAAAGTAAAATACTCCAAAAATGCAAAGAACCTAAATATTTTTGTTTCCACCGATTCACTCTTGATGTGTTAGGAGTCACAGTTCAGTAGCCTATTCTTCAGTATCTGCATTTAAGACCACCAACTGCTCTTTCTCCTCCTTCGCTCGTCGGCTCAGAGTATTGGACTTGGTAAGTAATGTTGCCCTTTTGGTTCCAGCAGCACTCTCTGCTTCCTCTGCCATGTGCTCAGCATCCTTTTGTAAACTCTCACATACACTTTCCAGTGAGACTCTCTTCCTCTTGAGTTCCTCAAGTTTTCTTTTTTGCTTTTCGCTCATCTTTCACCTTTGGTCAGAGGCGCTTTGGTTGCTCCCCCACACACTCTGACATGGTCGCATATAAGCCTCTGTGCAACAACTGTTTCCTCTGATAAGTTGCAGGTCTCCACCTCTATTCGTTCCACTTCGGCTTGCCCATAGGACAGCAGCAGCAAGTTCTTGCAGAACATCCAGAGGTCAGGATAAGGCCCACTAACTTTTTGATGTAAAAAGACATCAACTTTGGATGGTGCTGAAGGAATGAAGGATATAAAATCCAAGCCTTTTGCCTCATTGTGCAGGTGATTATCAGACTGCTGGGATATTGCATCACCTGTAATTACATTAATTACAGTAGATTAGATGCAGATCAACAATGTCAATACACAGAATCACATGTAGAATAGGAAAGTGATTTATAACCCAATTTTCCTATGATACCATAAATGTGCAATCATTTTAATTTAATCTTGAGATATCTCTAGGCTCATCAAAGAAAATATAACTGGGCTGATGCTTCTTTTCAAACACCAAGAGTCGGTCTTCTAAATACTGCTAAAATCTACGTGTTAACACTATTCAGTTCAGGGACGGATTATGGGTTGTGTGGGCCCCTGGGTAAAACGTTCGCGAGGCCCCCCCCCCACCACCACCACCTGCACCACCACCACAACCACCACAAGTCAAGGGCCCTTGGCAGCCAAACACCCTCCCTATAGGGTCAGGGGACCTTGTAGGCAGAGGATCAAAGAATGTAGGCCCTCTAAAATAGACAAACGAAAATACATTGCTGATAAGCGTTGCAAATTGTTTTGGGCTTGGGGCCCACGGGCCCCCTGCACCCCAAGGGCCCCTGGGCAGCGGCCCCGCTAACCCGGTTTGTAATCCGTCCCTGATTCAGTTAGATGTGAAAAAAGAAAAGCATAATTTAAAAATAATATTCTGAACTATCCTATTCTTATCCTATGATTTACCAGCAGATATCCTGCCTGCCAACCGATTCTCCTGCGCAAACTTCTGCATGAGATTTCTCCTTTTCTGCTGGCAGTTATTGTCACGATCGGGTACGGGTGAAGCGGCGATCGTGCGGGCAAGCAGGCAAGCAGGAAGCAGGAATACGGGGCAAACGGGAGTTTAATACGAGGACAGGGACCGGGAAACAGCTCACGCTTACGAACATCAGACATTAATGACAGACAAAGCAAACTGGGGAGACCAGGACTTAAATACACAGAACAAGGCAGCAGGAAACAAGACACGACTGGGCAGGATCAGGAAATCACACGTGGGTAATTAGGGGGCGTGGCACACACGAGGAGCGGACGAGCCGGGCATGACAGAACCCCCCCCCAAAGGCGCGCTACACCGGGCGCGCCAAGGAAGGGGGCGACGGACGGGACGAGGCAGAACAGGACCTGGAAAACAAGAACAGAATTTACGCACGACGGGAAACAGGACCGAAGCACAAAACAAAGCCAGGGACAAGACGTGCGACAAGAGCTGACAAAGGGATGGGAAGGCAGACAGACAGATCAGGAAGGGAGAAACAGAGGGAACAGGCGGAACACAAGGAGCGGGAGTGACGGGAGGGAACGACGGGAAACCAGGAATGGAGAAAGGAGGAAAGACAGGAGGAGGAGCAAACAAAGGAGGGACCAGGGCAGGAGAGAAGGGAGAGAAGGCGGGGGAACAAAGGGGAGCCCGTGGGAGCCCCAGCGGGCGACGGGCGGCAGCCGGAGGGGCCGCAGGCGGCCGGGAGGCCGGAGCCGGAGGGGACCGAGAAGGGGCAGAGGAGACAGGGCGAGGGACCCGCGGAGGGGCCAGGGAGGGAGCAGGAGGGAGCACCAGGGAAGGGGACGAGGGAGCTGGAAGGGGCCAGGGCGAAGGCACGGAGGAGGGGGGAGCCGCAGCAGGCGGCGATGTCCGGGGGAGGGCCGGAGGTAGGGGCCCCGCAGGCGACCGACCAGGACCCGGAGAGGGGAGCGAGGCAGGGCGACGAGGCACCGGAGAGGGACCCGCAGGCGCCAACTGAGCCCCAGCGCAGGCGAGGCAGGGCGAGCCAGGGGGCAGGGCGGGCGGGACCCCAGCCCTGCGTCTGTGTCCCCTCCCTTTACGGGACACAGACCCCAGGTCGGGGTCGAATTCGCCGGGGTGAGAGAGACAAAGTCACTGGAGGAGAAGGGACAGGAGCTGGAGCTGCTGCAGGCGGAGGGGGCGCCTCTGGAGCGCGGTCAGGGACTGGAGCGCGGTCAGGGACTGGAGCGCGGTCAGCTGGCCCGGGAGCCGCTGGAGCGCGGTCAGGACTTGGAGCGCGGTCAGGGGGCGCCTGCCCTGGAGCTGCAGCAGGCGGCTGCAGTGGGGGCGCCTGCCCTGGAGCTGCAGCAGGCGGCTGCAGAGGGGGCGCCTGCCCTGGAGCTGCAGCAGGCGGCTGCAGAGGGGGCGCCTCTGCAGGAACTGGAGCGCGGTCAGGAACTGGAGCGCGGTCAGGAACTGGAGCGCGGTCAGGAACTGGAGCGCGGTCAGGAACTGGAGGTGGCTGCAGTGGGGGCGCCTGCCCGGGAGCTGCAGCACGGTCAGGAACTGGAGGTGGCTGCAGTGGGGGCGCCGGCCCGGGAGCTGCAGCAGGCGGCTGCAGAGGGGGCGCCTCTGCAGGAACTGGAGCGCGGTCAGGAACTGGAGCGCGGTCAGGAACAGGAGCTGGCTGCAGAGGGGGCGCCTGCCCGGGAGCTGCAGCAGGCGGCTGCAGAGGGGGCGCCTGCCCGGGAGCTGCAGCAGGCGGCTGCAGAGGTGGCGCCTGCCCGGGAGCTGCAGCAGGCGGCTGCAGAGGGGGCGCCTGCCCGGGAGCTGCAGCAGGCGGCTGCAGAGGGGGCGCCTCTGCAGGAACTGGAGCGCGGTCAGGAACTGGAACGCGGTCAGGAACAGGAACGCGGTCAGGAACAGGAGCTGGCTGCAGTGGGGGCGCCTGCCCTGGAGCTGCAGGTGGCTGCAGTGGGGGCGCCTGCCCTGGAGCTGCAGGTGGCTGCAGTGGGGGCGCCTGCCCTGGAGCTGCAGGTGGCTGCAGTGGGGGCAGCGAAGGCGGCTGCGCAGGCGGCGGCGGCTGCACGGGAGCGGGGTCCGCCGGCAATGGCGGCTGCACGGGAGCGGGGTCCGCCGGCAATGGCGGCTGCACGGGAGCGGGGTCCGCCGGCAATGGCGGCTGCACGGGAGCGGGGTCCGCCGCCAATGGCGGCTGCACGGGAGCGGGGACTGCAGCCCTCTGGAGCAGTAAGAGCTGCCGCACGTCCTCTGCCATACTCACCAGCTCCTCGGGGTCGGAAGCGGGAGTAAATGCTGCAAAGCTCCTCTGGAGTCGCTCCGCTAGCCCCGCTACCTCCGGACTTACTGGAGGGACCAGTTCCCCCCAGATCCTCCAGAACAACCCCTGGAGGGCAAAGAACTGGGAGGCGCAGTTCACCGGCTTCCCTAAGTGAGGCGCGGGCAGCGCCTCCGGGGTGGTTACTGCAGGGGGAGAGAGCTGTGTGTCCGTGGGCGTTAACGGAGGGAGCTCCTCGGGACAGGCAATCGCCGGTCTCCTCCTCCTTCTCCGGCGCCCAGCGGCGGCGAGAGGTGGTGCGATGTCCTGAGAAACAGGCGGTGAAAGGATCGGCTCCGGGTAAGGGTAGAGGAAGGGCTCCTCGTCCTCATCCTCACTGGAGAGCCAGTACTTCCACACGGGATCGGGGTAGTGTGTGGTCAGCTTCCGGGCTGGAGGTAGAGCGGGTACTTCCCTCTCATTCTCCTCCGAAGTGATCCATAGCCGGGAGAGCGAACAGGCTCCCAGGCGGATCGTCTCCTCCGGTCCTCTCCTCCTTCTCCGGGGGCCTTTCCTTTTGTGGTCTGTCATTCTGTCACGATCGGGTACGGGTGAAGCGGCGATCGTGCGGGCAAGCAGGCAAGCAGGAAGCAGGAATACGGGGCAAACGGGAGTTTAATACGAGGACAGGGACCGGGAAACAGCTCACGCTTACGAACATCAGACATTAATGACAGACAAAGCAAACTGGGGAGACCAGGACTTAAATACACAGAACAAGGCAGCAGGAAACAAGACACGACTGGGCAGGATCAGGAAATCACACGTGGGTAATTAGGGGGCGTGGCACACACGAGGAGCGGACGAGCCGGGCATGACAGTTATCTGGCTGGTGTGCATTTTGTTTGGGTCCAAGCACGTCATCTCATGTACAATCGAGTACTTCAGAGGGCATTTATCCAAGGCCTTTTTGCACATTTTTGAGAGCACAATCTGGCAATTTTTTTTAATCTGAAGGACACCAAGGTCACTTCCACTGCCTTTGGCTCCTGACTGTCTCTGACAAAAAGATGGTTTGTCAAATTTCCAGAATCTTTCTGCACACTCAGCCCAAGGTTAACACTACCTCAGCTGTACATATCAAACCAGCTCAAACTCCATGTTATTCACATATTTTTTACTTCACAATTGTTTGATACATTTGTATGTAAAGATACCAGTGAATTCACAGAAGTCCCACCTTGATGACAGCCATTCCTATATCCACCTCCTTTGGACTGAGCCAGAGTTTTTGCCTGTACAACAGCTGTACATGTTGCTACACAACACTTAAACATTCTATTTCCTCAATGAACTATTTTTTTTGCATCAAAAGCCATGAAGCAGCAATAAAATCTTTAAAATATGCTTACCAATAAATATGGTTCTCCCATTTAAACACATGTAAAGATAAACCATGGATATTTAAAAATCATGGGTTCGTTAATGAGTTTAAATGTTATTGAATGGCTTACCTTAAACTTCTCCAGTAAGTCTTCAGCGGTGGAGTGGCTCATGTACTGTGATCCCAGAACCAGGACTGCACTCGAGAGCCATTCTCATAATTCACCCAATACCTGACATGCACATCCAGTTGTTTTCTTTTGATGGTCCTGTTCATACTTACGTCAAACATGACAACGAAGCTCCCTTTTAATATATGGAGCGAGTCCAAATCGCGCAAGAAAAGCGGTTTTATCTTTACCACAAGTGACCCTGCGAGTCAGGGAACATCACCCTGGAGACGGTGTGAATGTCATCATTGGACGTATAGGAGTGATGTCGGCAAACCGTTTGCAAAGCCCATAGCACTTCTGCTTTCAGTGTGGGTTGAGGAGGATGTACTGAAGGCATTATTTGTCATGGGATCCGGAGACACTGCCAAAACGGGTGTAGGCCTATCTTTAGAGGTTGTACTTATCTCCACTGAATAAACATTTGAGGAAAATTTTTAGGTTAAAATCTGGGCTTATTCTATACTGAACAAAAATATAAACGCAACACTCTTGTTTCTGCTCCCATTTTTCATGAGATGGACTTAAAGACCTACAATTCATTCCAGATACACAATATTACCATTTCTCTCAAACATTTCTCACAAATCAGTCTAAATGTGTGATAGTGAGCACTTCTGCTTTGCTGAGATAATCCATCCCACCTCACAGGTGTGCCACATCAAGATGCTGATCTGACATCATGGGTAGTGCACAGGTGTACCTTATACTGCCCACAATAAAAGGCCACCCTGGAATGTGCAGTTTTTTGCTTTATTGGGGGTCTGGGGACTCAGAACCGGTCAGTATCTGGTGTGACCACCATTTGCCTCATGCAATGCAACACATCTTCTTCGCATAGAGTTTATCAGATTGTCAATTGTGGCCTGTGGAATGTTGGTCCACTCCTCTTCAATGGCTGTGCGAAGTTGTTGGATATTAGTGGGAACTGGTACACGCTGTCGTATACGCCGGTCAAGCACATCCCAAACATGCTCAACGGGTGACATGTCCGGTGAGTATGCTGGCCATGCAAGAACTGGGACATTTTCAGCTTCCAAGAACTGTGTACAGATCCTTGCAACATGGGGCCGTGCATTATCTGTCTGAGTGGCTGGTCTCAGACGATCTTGGAGGTGAACCTGCTGGATGTGGAGGTCCTGGGCTGGTGTGGTTACACGTGGTCTGCGGTTGTGAGGCCGGTTGGATGTACTGCCATATTCTCTGAAACGCCTTTGGAGACGGCTTATGGTTGAGAAATGAACATTCAATGCACGAGCAACAGATCTGGTTGACATTCCTGCTGTCAGCATGCCAATTGCACGCTCCCTCAATGCTTGTGGCATCTGTGGCATTTTGCTGTGAGACAAAACTGCACATTCCAGGGTGGCCTTTTATTGTGGGCAGTATAAGGTACACCTGTGCACTACCCATGATGTCAGATCAGCATCTTGATGTGGCACACCTGTGAGGTGGGATGGATTATCTCAGCAAAGCAGAAGTGCTCACTATCACACATTTAGACTGATTTGTGAGAAATGTTTGAGAGAAATGGTAATATTGTGTATCTGGAATGAATTGTAGATCTTTAAGTCCATCTCATGAAAAATGGGAGCAAAAACAAAAGTGTTGCGTTTATATTTTTGTTCAGTGTACATTGATTTACAGAATCAAATTTAAAAAACAAAAATACACTGATTTTATACAGATTACTAACTTTTGGGGATCACAATACAAATCTAAATATTTTAGACAAGTTACTTATCTGCTTATTGAATGGTGGGCGAAAAAAATATCTGTATAGTGTCCATTATCTAAAACCCCGCAATGACGTAGTTTGTGTTGTTCTTAAAATAATATTAACTTAAACGGTCAATCTGATTTTCTGGAGGAAAAATAATAGTTTTGATGAATCAACAGCTTGGGAAAATAGTCGCTAGATTAATTCAAAGAAAAATTGTCTGTAGTTGCACCTCAACAGTATAACCAGTGATAATACTATATAAATAAAATTAAAGTAATGGCACCAGCATAGACAGACACAGTAACAGTACAGAATGAGGTAACAGTGGCAGTGTGAGGAAATGTCAGCGTCACTGGCTGGTTAACAGCAATGGGGAGGAAACTTGTCTCTAAATCTGGAAATGCTTGTGCAGATGGATGGATGGAAGGTGAAAAGTGACAGTGCTGGGTGGCTAGAGTCTCTCAAGGTGCTGCTTGCTTTTCTGAGGCAGCACCTGAAGACGATGCCTTTGACCGCCAGAAGCTGTGTGCCCGAGGAACTGGAAGCTGTTGAAGCCTCTACAGCATCCTCTGCGATGTAGATAGGACTTTGGGGAGTCATCCGTTTGCGAAAGTCCAGGATCAGCTCCTTGGTTTCTCTAGCGTTGAGGGTGATGTTGTTATACATGGTGAAGAGCTGGGCCTACAAATCCCAGCATTCAAGAGGTGAAAATACAGACTTAGAGGGAATTTGGGAAAAGTGAAAAAATCCTCTTTACTCGTGTCTGTATAAATCTCACCAAGCGTAACTTTGCAGATTAAAGACTGGCTGAGAGTGTAAATGTAAACGCTGATAAGGAGTCAGGAACAAAGTGCTCATGTAGTGCACACCTGGGTCCAGAGGGCCCTTGTTCAGATGGAAAACTGAACAGGCATCTTTTGTGCTAAATGACAGCCGGTGCTGCTCAAGATGATGGACACTATGGGGAAATAAAAAAAAAAGAGTTTTGAATGAAAAGACACACAAGAGTAACAGTGCAGCCTTGGTCACGTCTCCCCAGCTCATGACTGGACCAGGCTCCACATTGACCCCAAAACTGGCTTTACACACAGGAAACTCACTGAAACTCAACACAACATTGTCCTGATCTTGCCTGGGGAGTTTCACCTGGTTACTGAGATGACCGGCAGCACAGACAGTCTTACCAGCAACAGATATGCTATTAAGGGGTGCGAAGCGTCTGCTGCCAGCACATGGCTTTATATCTGTCGGCTGCATTTGCGCTGCTCCTCCCTCCTATAAAGAGGACAGTTGAACAGCAGTGTGAAGAAAGGGCACAGAAGCAGAAGTCAGTGGAAAAAGCCCCATTACTAACCCTAAGCCCAACTTACTGCAAACAGCCCACTGTATTTCATATATCTGCTTCATATTTTCCATTTAATTGCCATAATCTCTGGCAGTCAGTGACAAAAGTTATTTACCCTTAAACAGTACTGAGATTGAGTAGAGTGAGGTACTTACGCGGTATTATGGAAGAATAAAAGCTGAGTCCCATGTCCAGGCGAGATGCGTAGCTGACAGGCTGATGAATGTTTCAAACTCTTACCTCCACCGTACTGACAGGAACGGCGAGCTGCTGTGGCATCATGGCATTAAACTTCTGTTTCTCCAGGGAAGAAAACAACCAAGACCAACCTTAATAATCCACACACTTTGAAGACTGACATAAATGGTAAATATGAGACGTAAATATCATCCAACACTACCAGGTACTCAGTGAATACTCAGTCATGCAGAAATATAATCTAAAGTTATAATTATGGGGACACGTGGCCGTCCACTGCAGGTGACAATGTCCTAAACTCTTTCATACTTAAAGAACACATACAGTTATTACTTTGTAAGGATGCATAAAACTCCAGTTCAGTAAATTTATGGAATATATACTGCAGCAACTACTTTATAGTCATTTATTAAGTAACTGACTTATTTCTTCCCTGCGGGAACTTGTAATTATGCTGAAATAAAAATGTAACTTAACAGCGTTAAAAAGAACTCAGGAATCCAGTCCAAAATGCTTTAGTTTGACATGTGATCAAAATTCAAACTAAATTTCATAGAGTAAACTAATACATGATAGCATCCATGCAAAAGATCAACGGCAGAACAGGGGCTCTTAAGGCAGACTGCATTAAAAAGGAATTAATCATCTCTCTCAATTTAAATTTGGGATAATAATTCTCTTCAGAAGCCTCCATAGAATAGTGCATCCATCCCCTCACTTATGTGTAGAGACGTATCCTAAGGCTCTGGCAACAACATTCAGGTCAACAGCATCAAAAATTTCACAGCTAGTTTTAAAACTTGTTTTTCACTTTACGTTACAGCAAGTTAGTTAATATTAAATTATTGCAACGTGCAGATTAATAGTCAGAAAAGGTTTTTGAAATTTACATAATGATAAATGAGAACTATATTTGATTACTAATTACTGTTGACTAATTTCCTGTCTGGACTTTTCCCCCTTCATTGTTAAAAGTCATTATATGTCTGGGTGCCAGTCAGTGGAAGCACACAGACACCTGGCCTATTCATTCAGCACCAGCCCATCAAGTAGAGAATTCAGCACCACGGACAGTGACCTGTGTTACTATGACATCAGGTCATTGGCTCTAAATATTTTTCTAGAAATAACTAAATGGCTCTATTGTAGAAATTTCCAGCCAGAGACTGGGTTCCTATATGAAGAGAATATTATTATTCAGACAAAGAAAATAAACTACAGAAAACTAGCTCTGCATGTCATCTCCCCTTTACTCCTTAAGCAGGGCACACGCACATCAACAAGTACCAATGCAGCAAATACAGATGAACAATTTCACAGCTTCAGAAGAAGTCAGATTTCTGTGTAATTCAGAGATTGTCAAAGACTTCTGATAGAACATTTTCTGCACTTGAGTCTAATTTCAAGATAAATTGCACCTGGGTCTATTAAAACAAGGTGATGCTGCCTGACCTACCAACCAAGGCTGGGGAGGAAACGTAGGAATACAAGGAAAGCAAGGAAGAAAAGCAGCCACCCTATCTCATGGTCACGGACACAAACATCAGGGAGTGTTATGAAGAAGACACCACACTTAGGACCATTGGTTTTACGCAGTGAATTACACCAGAGAGAGTTTTTACATTCTAGCTGTGTTATGTAACATTCCTCAGCCTTCAGCTTTTTTCCCCACACAATGCAGGACATGCAGGGGTGCCAAACAAAACAGTGGAGCTGCAGTGTAGCCAATTATTTCTTTCAGTAGTTTTAAGATGGTTTGTGAGGTTGTGTGTTAGAGATGGCGGTGAGCAACACTGAGGCATCTCAGGGAACCATGTTGCCCATATTAAAAAACATGCACGCATGCAACTCAGGCAATCCAGCATTTCTTATTTCAGTTACGTATGACACTGCATGTTGCGGTTTTACATGTTCACTACAAGTCAGTGGTTTTTTCCTTGTATGATTATGGCCACATTCACACCAAAAACACACTAGACATACTGTACAAGGCACTCAAGGGAAAAATTCTCAGAACACAAAGTGAATGTATCAACCGAAGAAGGATTTTTCCTTTTCGGAATATTCATTTTTTTCCATGTGGAACCACTGTCCATGATTCAATTGAGTGCATTCAAAGAATGATACATCAAAACTAATAGTGACAAAATATTCATTTAATATGCATTGTACATGAATGTAGGACTTAGATGTTGATGAATTTCTCATCAGTGAAGGGCATATACACTTAAGGGGTATTATGAAAAAAAAAGTTGAGAACCCAGAAGTAACTATCCGATTAAAGATGTAATCTGGTACATGTGCAGACCAGTGATGGATATGTAAATGATTCAAATTGCAAGGAGTTGGCATGTTTAATCACCAGACACAGGATGCCTCGTAGTCACATTAGACAGTGTTAACGGCACTTGACGGAGTTTGATAGGGTTGCATTGCGGGTTTACATGAAGCCAGGTGGTCATGTGCTGCAATTGCATGTGGGCCATGCGGATATCACAGTGGCCTGATATTGAAACCAATGGGCACGTGAGGCATCCACACACGTCGTGAAGTTTCTGGTCATCCAAGACAGACCACGCCAAGGAAGGATCGTCGGATTGTGCTCCAAGCATACAGATCCCCATGACACCTGCGCCTGATATATGGACACAGCTACTGGACTCTCTACAACACCCTATATCATCGTGTCGCGATGACTGGCATCAGCTGGACTACGGGTTCACCGTCCCATGCATAGGCTGCCGTTCACAATAGCACAGAAACGGTTGCGTTTGGAGTGGTGTAGTCACTGGGAGGCATGGACTGATGGACTGATGACGACTGGCGTCCTACCATGTTCAGCGATACATCTCAGTTCTGCAGTACCACAGATGACCGTCATGTGCGTATGGTGGCGCTGCAGGGAGAGGAGCAATCCTGCCAATGCTGTGGAGTGACACACCACACTCTGACGGCACAGTGGTACACCAGTGACATCCTAGTAGTATCCGGGCCCAGGGGTGTGCTATACCCTACTGACATGGGACCAGCAGTGTGACCATACCGCCAACTCCGTGGTCCGTTTGATCTGATGATTATAATCATCGCGATACAGTCACATGCCCTTTCATCACATGCAGATTTCATTTTCACAACTTAGTCTGTTGCCCTTCACTTTTTTGCCACTGAGTTTGTGTTTTGACACTAAGTTGATGGGAATTGATTATTTAAGCGTCATCTAAAGAGCTTATATTAATTGGGTAAATTGCATAAGACTCACATGGTATTTTGAAAAGATTCCCATATGCGCTGATTAGCTGGGGTTGATCCAAGCAGCTGTGCACTTTTCTCCTGTAACATAAAAGTTTGCTTTTAGGACAGAAAACAAGGTTAAGACCATATTATGTAGTTTACATCTATCAAAATAAAACCAAAGTCACTGTTACCAAAAGAGTAACCATGTGTTATCAAATTTCCTAACATTTTGCTTCATCTTACTTTGGATGCCCATGGTTAGGAGAGAAGCAGAAATCTGCTCAATCATAAGAAAGACTTTTATTGCTACAGGGAGTGAGATCTTGTTGCAGGTGACAAGGCAGGATAGAGTGTGTTTAGAAAAATAATGAAGAGGGAATGTGAGTGTGAGCTATCGTGGCATCTGTGTATAACCCAATATGGCGGCATCCTTCTGAATGTAAATAACATAGCCGGCTTAATTAGCTTAATCAAGCGTAATTGAACTAAGGAAAATTTAGCAATATACTTTCCCTGCTTGGTGTGATAAATACAGCAGCAGCTGCTGGTGGACGGGCTACAAACAGACATCAAGAAGAAATCCCACCTCACAGCCATTTACTGTACCAAACCCCTTAATGTAACTTGTAAAGATGTAGGTATTGGCGTATTCACACATTCATTTGCAGTGTCCACTTCCTGTCCAGTAAATTTGGCAGGACGGAATTTGAATAACCTATAGGTCTGACTCATGTATGCGGCTGAAGGAGTAAAGATAGAATGGGTGAAGAATCCTGTTATACAGTCCTAGTAGACCGAGAACCACCTGATTGCTACTGTAGTTGGAATCAAGGGCTGAGCTGCATGGTGGCCTGGGGGACAATCATGAAAACACAGACCCACTGATATCCTCAAAACCCACAATCAAAAGGGGAGTCAGGCACGGTGGCCAACCACTTGGCCCGTTAAGCCACATGGTGGCCCGATGAGCAGGCAAACACACTATGGGCTAAGGGGTACAAGACAGAGGAGAGAATAGGATGGCCAGTGACATGTGAACAGGACAAGGCAGGGATGGATTCTGACATAGGTACCATACTACTTTGTTTAAATATGCCCAAGTGCATAGAATGTTTTAGTGCAAGTCTTAGACAATGGTATCTCTGAATGACACCGCAGTCTGACTCTTCCTGAAGGCCCTGAGAAGTTGTTTGTATGCACTTGCTGCCTTGACACTTGCTGATGTGCGTGTGCTCTGCTTGAGCAGTAAAGGGGAGATCACATGCAGAGATGATTTTCTGTAGCTTCTCAGTCCGAGTAAAAATAAAATCTTCTCGTTATATAGGAACCAAGTCTCTGGCTGGAAATTTCTACAACAGAGCCATTTAGTCATTTATAGAAATATACAGAGCCAATGAAGGAACCAGATGTCACAGCACAGTAACACAGGTCACTGTCCGTGGAACTGAATGAATAGGATAACCGGCCAATGTGTTTGTGTGCTTACACTGATTATATGTCAGGGGGGAAAATATTTATATCATTGTTGCGATGAACGTCATTCCAGCAAGTGGTTACGTCGTTCACGCAAGTGGTCATGCGGAACCAAAGTTTACTCACCTGTGTGCACCCGAGGGGAAGGCATTAACGGACGCACCTGCTCTTTATTTTGGATAAAGTCGGCAAAACGCATTGGTAGCGCGACAAGCAAAGGGTCAAATCTACACCAAGTGCTTCTGGAACTGTGCTGCGATTGTGTACTGAAAAGTAGACTCTGAACGGACAGCCGGTAAGACCATGAACCATGCGTGTTGGACTTTGTTGCAAATGTTATTTGTAGCAAGCACTACCTGTTGCGAGTGGGGTTTATTTCTTAATGGGGTGCGCTAATGAGGCATTGAGGCGCTGGTGCTGGCTTGTAACATTATATGAGTTGTGGTATTTGACTGTATTAGGAATAAATGGTGTGCTGTAAGTGTCTTAATGACAATATGTGGAATGCTGTTTTATTGATTCAGATGTTTGCATTAATGCGGTTTAAAAGGGGGGGTTCTATTTTTAGTTTATCTAAAAGTTAAATATTAAATTGCTAAAAAGAAAAAAAAAAAGTATTAAGGGTGAACTTTCCTTTTAATAATTCATATGGGCAGAAGTGTTAAACCTATTGTTCGATTGTCTAATTGGTTAGCTTTTCATTGCAATTTATTGCGTTGAGTAACTCATTTATGTGTTTCCCCAGTGGTTTGATCTTAAACTTTGATGTTTGGAGGAATTTTATTCAGAACAAGTTATGTATAATTGTGTGGAAATTTGAAGCTGAGATTGGTCATTCATTGTATATTTTGTGTGTATGTATATATATATATATATATATATATATATATATATATATATATATATATATGCATTTAAAGTAAAATTTTGTGTTTGCTCATAAGATAGATTGGTGAAAGTTGGTGTTTTGTGGTTTAAGGTTTTTCACCTGTAAATGCCTGGCTTGAGGAAAGCGAAGATAAAATAAAAAGGGATAAAGAGTCCAAAAAGAAGGCCTGGTTATTCTGAGTGAAATCCAGTTATATGTTCAGTTTTGGTACATCTCTATCAAGTGAGGGGTAAAGCACAGTAAGAATTGTGATCACTTGACAATCATTGAGGGGAAAAATGTAAAAATATATACAGTAAGGACAATATAATCGTAATTTAATGTATCCCTTCTGCTCTTTAAAAAGCACAATGTCTGACTGACAAATATGTCTATTATTAGCACATTTTAATAATTTAATTAATATTAAGCAGTACACCTATTTCCTGTAATCACTCTGCGTTAAAGCAATTTTTAAAACTAGCTGTGAACTGGATGCTGTTCTGACTGTTGTTGCCATGGTGCCTTATTTACTTTCAAATCGCATTGTCCACAACCTGATCAAAGGACCAAACTTTAAAATCAGTGCAGGGTAGTGTCGCAAGTAGTGATGCTTAGGCTTTAACCTATGTCCTGGAAAGAAAGAAAATCTACAAGCAAGATATTCTTGGATAAGAACGTCAAGGTATGCAACCTCTGGCAATAAAATTTTCTGTGCACAAATCAGCTCCACAATGTCTTTTAGCTGAAGGGTCAACTGCCAATCATCATCTGTGGGCTCTTTCACCTTGTCACACATGATCACAGGAAGAAGTCTTAGAAAATTCCAGTTCTGAACAGCCTGACCATAAAGCTTTACTCCATTGGAGTTTACTGCACATGGCTTACTCAACACATCAGAGCCACTGTACTTAAATTTCTTAATGCGTCTATTCAGAATTGAATAAGTGAACCACTTTTTTTGCTTGATGAAGTACTTCAGGTAAAGGGCTAAATCATAGGAAAGGATACCCTCAAAAATGTCATGGCCTAAACAAGGTGGCAGGCCAGGCATACAAACATCGAAGTAATTCAATGAATTAAAACTCAGATATTATACCTTCAACGTTTTGTTGTTCCTCAGACTGTAAAATGCATTTGGATCTGTTTGAAAATCTGTTCGGGTTGTCCGGCAATACCTGCAGAAATATTCAGAAAAACTAAAATTTTCTGTAAATCCACCGATATTATGAGACCCCAAATTGTCCCCTGCAATGCACAAAACAGTCCCTTTAACTTTTTCCTCTGCCACCGTTATTCCATTGTCTTCCAGGTCTTTTAAGTCTGCAATGAGCCTTGAGAAAACTTTGTCATGGCCAAAGTGTTTGAAGTCTTTTTCCTGACACAGCATTACAAGTGACATGTGGTCTGTACTTGATGAGGTGGTAAATTAGCCAGAGACAAATATACAGCTACTACTTTGTGCTGCTTTTTGCTGAACCTAATGGGTTCACCGCCTCAAAAGAATCTTGATATAGAATTAGTTTTAGACATGATGGGTTTTGAGAAAAGAACTCATTGTTTTTATATACCTGACCATCACTGACATCACAAAGCACATCAGTGTATGGTACGTATGTACCCTGTGCAGCACAATTCTGCCATAAGTCTGACTCCAGTAAATGTCTCAAAGTGTCTTTCAATGGAACATAGTAGGCAAACCTCTGTGACCTTGTTTCATCCCTTCCTAAGTACAACTTTACAGGTTCTGTGTATCTAAACATCTGTTTAAAAGCCCTAGTTCTTGAAAAATTGGTTCTCATTGGTCCTTCATGACTAATGGTGAAAAGGTCAGATTCCTTCACAACATCACATATACTACCAATAACCTCATCTGTTAATTCAGTTAAGTCACTTTTCAGGAATGCACTTAATTTATTCAAAGTATATGTCTGTCCTAGTTCATGTATGCTTAGCATCTCTTCAATAATATTTTGTATAGTTGATGCTGGCAGAAGAAACTGCCCATGTAATTTCAAGTAGAAAAGAGAAATATTTCTAAGAAAAAGGTCACTGAAATTTTCTGTAAGATGGACTTCACCTTCATCAGTCTCACTAAATCTCTCTGTAGGGCCTGTAACTAACGGTTCAGTTTCAAGAAACTGAGAAACTGTCTCCTTATTAAGATCTCTTATACTGTCCACAGAACATTGTCTGTGTTTCCTGGACATGTAGGCTGTAAACGACGATCTCACAGTGAACGTATGGTCGCATCCTGTCACCGGACATGTCACAACACGTCCTTCGGCTATATGTTCCTTTAAGTGAGCTGTTAGTGATCTGACATCGCGACATTGGCGCTGGCACATAGACATATTACACGTAAACACCGTAAGGGCATTTGTAGTATCAATATATGAATCTGTGTTATGTTTACGGTAAAAATGAGCCTTAAATTCCCCATATGAACGAAACGTATTGTGGCAATCTGTAGCGCCACACTTGAACACGCATCGTGGTTCATGACGGTGAAGTTTGACATGTAAAACATGTTCCCTAAGGGTTTGCACTGATGTTCCACAGAAATAACAACTAAACATTGTAACTGCGTGAACAAACACGCACTCTATTGCTGTTTTAAACACCTAAATGCTGTTTCACATCCCGCTTGCAAATCTAAGTTTTACATGTGCTGCCAAGATACGTTCATGCGCCGTCAACACGGTACATGCTACTCGTGTTTAAAACCACACACTGCTTAACACTGCTTAAAACGATTTAATTTAACTTACCAATTTGCCCAGACACATTTATTTTATTTTATATTCCCACTAGTTTGTAGATTTTTTTTAAATGTTATGTTTGTTATTGGGTGCTTTCCACTTCATGTACCCACATACAGCGCTGGCTTAAAGCAATACATTCTGGTCCTGACGCAATGCATTGTGGTTAGATTTTTATCGTCCGCTGCATTATGTCACCATGTCACGTCGTACAAAAACCTCGCGAGAGCAAGACAGATCATCCTGCACCTCTTAAGTGTTATGTAGTTTTGCCTGAAACGCAAAAATAAAACAAAGCAATTAAAGCCGATCAGTGGCTCAAATTCTGCTGTAGCGATTGAAGAACTTTTGTCGGAAGTTGGATTCGAACCCACGCCTTACTTCGGAGAACAGAATACCCCTTACTTTGAAAGGCCATTTTCGCTGCGCAGGAGGCTTTAGACCGCTCGGCCATGGGGCAGTTTCCAGTTGAACCCTAAGGAGTAGGTTAAGTCCAGCCTTGGCTTCCAAGCTGACGTTTTTCTACATATGTGCTTGTGTATCATGGACAGTAAGAGGGGGCAGGCAAGGAGAGAATTTCTCTCTTTGGGGATCAATAGAGTGTTGTTATTATAACGTCTAAAACGTATGATGGTCTGTCGATAAATCAATAACAATATCAATGAAGTCAATGTTTATCTAAAGGAATCAGAATTCAGGAAAAGCCAGGGGCCGGACCGAGTGTAGGGGGCGTGGCCAGAGACAGCCTGCTGACTGTTCCAAATCATGGGTGCATGTTACAAGTCCGGAACATATTTTAACTTAGTACTAACTTAGCATCATATTTGATCTGATTCGACTGAATATCCCAGGTTTCCATCTCTCATGCATCTGGTGTGACGTGTTTTCAGACTCTCAGGCTGGCGCAAAGAAATCTTACGGGAATTGAACGTCTCACTCCGGTCAGCTGACCAAAGTTGGTAACCTTGGTATTGTGTGTAGGAGATTCGGTATAACTATAATTTCGTTCTCCATTTACATGCCCGTAGTGTCTTTAACCGGCTGCACAAACTGGATCCGCCTCCATTACGACACAACTTTGCCCTTATTGGCTTAAGAATTTAGTCACATACATGACGTATATCTGCTATTTCTCCCGAGAAGCAGGTAAAGCAGTGGTAACTGCTTTGTAGTTAATTTACCTGGTAAAATTAAGTTTAAATAAATGATATAAATACTGTAATAGTACTCGTGAGCTTTGTTTATTTGTTATTAGTTATTGTAATGTTGCGCTGCTTTATTTGTTTAATCGTCTAGTCTGTGGAGACATTCAAGTTAATCAAATAAGAATTGCACTGTACACTGTACATGACCATAAAAACTTTGTATCCTTGAAATAAATGTTTTTGATCTTTTCCTTGGCAGTTATCTTTTTACACAGGGCCTCTATGTACACGATAGTTTTTTTTTTCACGACTAACAGTATGGATCAGGAGTTGGTTATTGTAAAAGAAGTAATGTGCATGCAGGTGATATTTGTATAGATTTATCCACACCCTTGTAGCAGTGCTGCCATTGCAGTCAGATCTCGCAAACTAGGAGTATTAGTTGTCTTTATTTCTCTTTATTTCTTGACGCCAACCCTCTCCATTAATCCGGGCTTGGGACTGGCACCTACCTGAGCTGGCTTGCTCCCTTAAGTGGCTGGGTTAGGCTAAACTATATATATATATTTACCAAGACTACAATAAAACATCTCGAAATGTGTAGTCTAGCAAAACGCAGTTTAAAGAAGGTAGCCTACCTGGCGAAATTGCAAACAAATTAAGGGCGTTAGGCAGCCTTTCCAAACCGCTTATCCTACTGGATCGCGGGGGGTCTGGAGCCTATCCCGGAAGCAATGGGCACGAGACAGGGAACAACCCAGGATGGCGGGCCAGCCCATCGCAGGGCACACTCACACACTATTCACTCACGCATACACTCCTATGGGCAATTTAGCAACTCCAATTAGCCTCAGCATGTTTTTGGACTGTGGGGGAAACCAGAGTACCCGGAGGAAACCCCACGATGACATGGGTAGAACATGCAAACTCCACACACATGTGACCCAGGTGGAGACTCGAACCCGGGCCCTAGAGGTGTGAGGCAACAGTGCTAACCACTGCACCACCATGCTGCCCCCTAAATGGAAAACCATTAAATACAAAAGGAAAACAAAAGTGCTGTAAGACTGTATACTTATGTGTATGTTAGTAAAGGCTGTAGCTGACACAACGGACCCCCCTAATTAGAAAGGGGTAATTGTACACATGTGGCATCCAGTATGTTCTTCTATAACAGTTTTTTAAAAAAAAAAAAAACTCACATTACACAAATTGGCACTATCAAAACGAGGATTATGGGGAAAATGGGGACTGTGATGGAGATTACATACACGTAGGCATGGTATTTAGTTTTTTTTAATCTGGTCACCTTCCAGAGTAATTGTAAACTAAAACCATCTTCACCCTATTTGATTCTTTATAAATGGACAATCAGTCGTGCAGTAAATGGGGGTATAGAGAGACACAGAGCTTGTCTAACAAGAAACCCTGGGAAGCTAACATTAATAGGGTGGGTATGGATAGCAAAACCATTGATACAGATTACAGATTTATATCTCACCTGAACCCTGGCGGGCTCCGTGCCAATAGGGGTTGGGATTAGGGTTAGTTAACTTAAGTAGTAATATTGATGTGTATATTCTCCTATTCTCCAGTCAGTGAATCGTGAAACGTAATGTTAATATGTTTCTATACCTATATGTTCTGCTTAAAAACCCATAAAGGCAAGCACAGTGTTTAGACATTCTGTTACTTAGACTAGTAAACACTAAGATCCTTCAGCTTTCAATTAACCTGACACAACAGTCTAAACAACAAATGTGTGCCATGTCATTTGTCATCTTTACATCTTGTATCCTTTATATGGTAATTGGATTTTCAAGGTGGAATTGCAGGTCGATCATTTTAAGGATCTAGATGTAAACCTCCCTGGTGTTGCTTTAATATTTTTTTTGCACAATTTGCTTCACACACTTCCTCCAGCAGAGAAGCTTACAATACTACACCCCACCAAATGACTGGATGATGCCTTTTTATTTAAGGTCTGGCTGTGAGCCTCGATTACCGATACACTATCTTCAGGCTCCTGCCGGGATCAGTCAGTATGGTGGACCTTTGGAGGAATGGGTACAAAACCATCAGGAAAGTTTGCAGGTGCTTCAAGAGTATGTGAAGGCTTAGTTGGAGGAACAAGCCACACCACGAAATCGGAAACACAATGAGTTGGTTAATGATTAGGGGTTTGATGAAGGTCAGCTGGTGTGTTTGCGGAACCATGTTCGAGGTAAAATACAGGATCATTGGGATGCCTGTTTGTATATGGTAGTTCGGTGTCCCCAAGATCAGGGTGCAGTTTACTCTGCAACTCCAATGGAGGGGGACGGGGTTGTCCGTCAAGTTCACCGAACAGAGTTGCGTCCAGTACCACAGGGGGTTGTTATGTCAGGGGAAGATGTTCTGGTAATGTCTCCTGAGTCTGGGTTGCCCACAGGGGCAACAGAAATGGAATCGGATGAGGACTCTGTGATTTTACGGGGACAGGGCTGGTGGGAGGGGTCGCAATAGAGCATCCACAAGTAGGCCTCGTATAATGGAGGAGGTTATGTCCCCCCCGAGGTGTAGAGACCAGTTAAACGTTCGGTGAGGTCCACCACTGGTCATCATACCAACCCTTATAAGTTACCACGGTCAGTGAATGATCGTTCGGTTGGGGAGGAAGACCAGTGGTTTGGGGATAGAATTCTTAGCTGTGATCGTTGGGTCATCAATTTCATTTTGGGGGATGGATTGTAGCCAGGCAATTATAGGCAGGTATAGGAACTGCAGTTCGGACTGGAGGCATAGCCGGGGCGAGATGGCTGTGCATGTTCCGATGGTAGGGCATATTGGCAAAGGAGCAGGCACGGGAAAGACAGGCAGGGTCCTGATAGATTTGGTGGAGCATCGGCGGGCATATTGAATTTGCAGTGTAGCAGCCTTTCTGTTTGCTTGTTTCAGGGGTGAACAATCTTATCCGCAAAGGGCCGGTGTGTATGCAGGTTTTCGCTGCAACTCCCTAATTAGATTTCTAATTAGAGGACTGATTAGCTGAAGAGTCCTCATACCTGGTTTTGAAGAGCTGACCTAAAGGTTACCCCAAAAACCTGTTTTTTTTTTGTTTGAATGGGGCAGTGAGTCATGGGGTAAACTACTGTTCTTTAGGGGTTTTCAAGGTGGAATTACGGGTCGATAATTTTAAGGATCAGGTTGTAAACCTCCCTGGTGTTGCTTTAATATGTTTTATCTGAGGTTGTATCGTGTATTATCAAGCCAGCCGGCTTAGTGGCCTCGGGAGCGGGGTTTAGTGGGAGCAGCTGGCTAGTTTTATTTTCTTTTTTGTTTGTGTCTTTTTCTTTGTTGTATGTATATTTTGGGTTCATTATTAGGCAGGCTGGGCCTTTTGGCACCTGTAGTCTGGGTGCTGGATTGCCCATAGGGGTCTTTTTTATTGCTGTGATTTGCTGTGTCATTCACTAGTGTGATTTGTGCTGGATGTGTTTTTAAGGTTGTGCTGTGGCGTGTACCTGAGCAAACTTTGGGCAACCTGTTCTCTTGTTGGCTTTATTGACAAAGGGTGGATTAGTCTAATTACGGCCTGCTACAAATAGCTGCATATAACGTATAAAAAAAATCACCTTATGGGTGCTCCGTAGGGTAGCAAGATCTTGAGTTTTTTTACAGTACTCGGGTACGTTTTAAAATTTTCGACCAATCAGCAAACATTATTCTGACAGCATAGCTGGGAAACCAATGAAAAGTGAGTGCAACGTTCTAGAACTTGACTTCGGGTTGACGCTCCCTATAAAAGAGCTGGGTACTGCTTCAAGGCGTTCAGTTGGCGCTACCTCCTGATAGAGTAGCACTGTACGGCTCTTGTTCCGTAAAACAACATCAAAAGGATGAAAAAAAAAACAATTTTTAAAGAAGACGAAAAAAACATCGTCTAAAAAAATAAGCCAAAAAAATAATATCCGAAGAAGGAAAAACATGCAAAGTAAAAAAAACAAACAAAAATAAAAAACAATATCCAAAGAAGAAGGAAAAAAACATCCAAAGGGAGAAAACAAGAACTGAAGGGCAAACGAGGTAGGAGGAAATACAAATTTCGTTTCAGCACCGTTGGAGTGCCAAGCCGTGAAAAGCATTTGGCCAGAAGACAAGGTAAGTGTTGTAGCTGTTATTTTAAAACAGCGCTTTTCAAAATGCTGCTTTATAATCGTTTGAGATCGTTAGCCAGTGTGACAGCTGAAGGCTTTTTGAGTTTACCAACATAAAGTTTTATTTCTGTATTAGGACATTGTCAGGAACAATGATGTGTTCATCGCTATGATGTGGTCAAAAAGCGATGCATTGAATCTTAGAAACATTTGTGATTTTTCAAACAATGCTTTTCCTTTTATTTAATCAGTAAAATTTCCATCGGTTTTATATAGTGCCCCTTGAAATATGTCTTTAGCTCATTTTCCGGGCATTTTACTAGAATGCATCCTGAGAAATACACAAGCTCTGCTGCATTTCCGTGCCTCGATGTTTAGTGCCGAGTATAATTGTTGCAGTTGCCTTTTATATATTCCATGAGACCTGTTGGTACCAAGAGAAGTGTGAGACTGTCAGGGTGAATTTATCATACAATCGCACGCATAAATACCTGAGGGTTGCCAGTCCTTTTGCGTTGTTACAGGAGGACTAGAGCTGACGAGTGTGTTTCTACACACTATCAAGGGCATTGTAGTACAGTTTTCTCAGGTGGGAGAATGCTGCCGATCTCCTATTTGACAATACAGCCCTTGATATATTAGAATATTACAGAACTAGAAGCCTTTTGCAAGGAAGAATGTGAGAAAATCCCAAGTACAAGAACTGAAAGCCTTTCAGCTGGCTATAAGAAGCGCTTGTAAGCTGTGATATCTGGCAGAGGAGGTGTTACTAAGTACTGATTACGTAGGGTGCCCAAACTTTTGCAGAGTGCCATAATAATGTTTTTATTTTGTAATTTTGTTCAATTTATGGCATAAAAAGTAACTATTCATCAATGTTTGCTGAAAATATTGTGTATTTTCCCCCCAGTTCCTAAAGAGACTGTATTAACTGATATTGTTGCTTTTGTAATTGAAAAGATGTTATTTGTCAAGGGGTGCCAAACCTTTGCATAAGACTGTACACAGTGTGTGTATGTGTTTATGTGAGTGTGTGTCTGTGTGTGTCTTTATATATATATATGTGTGTGTGTGTGTATATATTTCTGTATATGCATGTGTATATATATATTTATATATAGTTCACACACATTCAAACTTATTTGAATACACATTCAAAATAATTTTTATTATTATTATTTTCGTTTTTTTTTTTTTTTGTGTTTTAAAATGTTTTATTTTTGCAATGGAAATAAAAATAAAGCAGTCCTCCGTAGAGGAGGGGTGGTGGAGGGAATATATATATATATATACATATATATAAAATAATTGTCACACAACCTGGGTGACATGCCTTGCCTGCTCACCCAGTTTTAGTGCACCTTAGTTATTCATAATGACCATCTAGTCTCGATACACCCATGAATATATATGTATATATATATATATATATATATAGTTTTTCTGTTTTTTTTTTGCAATAGACAATAAAAATAACGCAGTTCTCCGTAAAGGAGGGATGGTGGATGGAATATATATATACATATATATATAAAATAATTGTCACACAACCTGGGTGACATGCCTTGCCTGCTCACCCAATTTTAGTGCACCTTAGTTATCCATACTGACCATCTAGTCTCGACACACCCATATATATATATATATATATATGTATATATATATATAGATATTTTTTCTTTTTCTTGTGTTTTTTTTTTCGCAATGGATATTAATAATAAAGCAGTCCTCCGTAAAGGAGGGGTGGTGGAGGGAATATATATATACATTTATATAAAATAATTGTCACACAACTGGGGTGACATGCCTTGCCTGCTCACCCAATTTTAGTGCACCTTAGTTATCCATAATGACCATCTAGTCTCGATACACCCATAAATATATATGTATATATATATATATATATATAGTTTTTTTTTTTTTTGCAATAGACAATAAAAATAACGCAGTTCTCCATAAAAGAGGGATGGTGGATGGAATATATATATACATATATATAAAATAATTGTCACACAACCTGGGTGACATGCCTTGCCTGCTCACCCAATTTTAGTGCACCTTAGTTATCCATACTGACCATCTAGTCTCGACACACCCATATATATATATATATAATATATATATATATATAGTATATATGTATGTATGTATATATGTATGTATATATGTATATATGTATGTATATATGTATATATGTATGTATATATGTATGTATGTATGTATATATGTATGTATATATGTATATATGTATGTATATATGTATATATGTATGTATATATGTATATATGTATGTATATATGTATATATATATATAGATATTTTTTCTTTTTCTTGTGTTTTTTTTTCGCAATGGATATTAATAATAAAGCAGTCCTCCGTAAAGGAGGGGTGGTGGAGGGAATATATATATACATTTATATAAAATAATTGTCACACAACCTGGGTGACATGCCTTGCCTGCTCACCCAATTTTAGTGCAACTTAGTTATCCATAATGACCAACTAGTCTCGATACACCCATAAATATATATGTGTGTATAGATATATATAGTTTTTTTGTGTTATTTTTTTGCAATAGACAATAAAAATAACGCAGTTCTCCATAAAGGAGGGATGGTGGATGGAATATATATATACATATATATAAAATAATTAATGTCACACAACCTGGGTGACATGCCTTGCCTGCTCACCCAATTTGAATGCACCTTAGTTATCCATAATGACCATCTAGTCTCGATACACCCATAAATATATATGTATATATATAGTTTTTTTTTTTCGCAATGGACAATAAAAATAACGCAGTTCTCCGTAAAGGAGGGATGGTGGATGGAATATATATATACATACATATAAAATAATTGTCACACAACCGGGGTGACATGCCTTGCCTGCTCACCCAATTTTAGTGCACCTTAGTTATTCATAATGACCATCTAGTCTCGATACACCCATAAATATATATGTATATATGTATTGTTTTTTTTTTTTTTTTTTTGCAATAGACAATAAAAATAACGCAGTTCTCCATAAAAGAGGGATGGTGGATGGAATATATATATACATATATATAAAATAATTGTCACACAACCTGGGTGACATGCCTTGCCTGCTCACCCAATTTTAGTGCACCTTAGTTATCCATAATGACCATCTAGTCTCGATACACCCATATATATATATATATATATATATATATATATATATATATATATATATATATATATATATATATATATATATATATATATAGTTTTTTTTTTCTTCGTAATGGACAATAAAAATAACGCAGTTCTCCGTAAAGGAGGGATGGTGGATGGAATATATATATACATATATATAAAATAATTGTCACACAACCTGGGTGACATGCCTTGCCTGCTCACCCAATTTTAGTGCACCTTAGTTATCCATACTGACCATCTAGTCTCGACACACCCATATACACACCCGAAGCTCTGATCTCAGATCAGTTCCATGCCTCCAGAATCTAATGTTACCCTCAAGGAAGAAGGGAAGCTATGATGAGTAAAAAAAAGGTTATTAGAGTGTCCTGTCAGCGTTGGGCTTCTTCGGCCTCCGCCATTGATTTTTCGGTTTCAGGATGGAAAGTACAAGGTGGCTCTGTGTTGATGAATAATCCAGGAAAAAAATGCCACAAAGGCATGGAGTCACACCAGTGGAGTCTTATCCTTGCAATAAAGACCCCTGTATGACCTTTGCTGAATATTTCCAGTTTAGTGGAGCTGATCTGTGAGTAATGCAGTTATGCAGCAGTTTCTGATGGTTTCCGGTTTTGCAGGTGGTGTCCTTTTCAGCTTGGAGGAGGGAGCCTCCTTCTGGAACCAGATGTTGACCTGGAGAATCGTGAGTGACGTTTCCGATTAGCATACCTGATCTCCTTGCCCCGCCACGGGGCTCTGGTGAAATGTAACTATTCAGTGACCCGTATCTTTCAGTTCTTCGCTTCCATGATCTCGACCTTCACCTTGAACTTCTTCATGAGTATCTACCACAACAAGCCGGGAGATTTTAGTAACCCAGGTCTCATCAACTTTGGACGCTTTGACAACGATGTAAGTTTCCCATTTCTGTCGGTGTTGTGATGTAGATTGTCCTTTTTAAAAGTCTGTAGATGGAATCTTGAAAATCAAAATATTGGGCATCGGTAATTGATCTGGTTGTCTTGGCCAATGGTATGCTGTCCGCAAGTCAAGTAGCTCTTGGGAGATGTCGGCCGTTACCCTCTGACATTGGTTTCCTGCCTCCCGTTAGTCAGTGGGGAAAATGTGATGTTTATGGATGTCTGGACAACTTAGAGTGGAGAGCATTTTATAATCATTACCTCGTTTGGGAAAGGCGAAAGAAGACGGTATAATTTTGACCAAAATCCAGAATGAGACCAAGTTCACACTGTTCCCGAACATGTTTTGGTCTTTCCTGTCCGTGCCGTTCAAGAAGGGGCTGATCTGTGAACTTTATGGGGAAACAAGGGTGAGAGAGAAAAGGATGAGCTGTTATTTCCAGAAAGGGCTCGACTCGGTACCCTGTCACATGAGCAGTGATGTATTTTTACCTGCCTTCTGGTCACATGGGTTGGAAAGGAAACCATGAAACGTTTGTTGGGGGACTTGGACACAGCCCCCACCCCGCAGCGCATGACTTTCCTGGGAGGCCCCCTGGGCTGGAAATATAGTCATCACCTCGGTGGACATGAGTACCCGCGCTGTTTTAGTTGGGCCTCCTGGTTTAGGTAGGCATGTTAGCCATGGTTGTGGATGTTTCTCGTTACAAGAGAGGCACCTGTAGCAGTTTACATGGTATGCAGATACGGTTGTTTATTTTATTTTTTTTAAACGCAGCAGAATTTTTCCCGCCTTCGGTGCCTGAAGTTTTTGGGAAACGTTTGCCCCGGATGCCCACTGTATGCTTCCTGTAGGATCACAACACGTTCACCATTTTTTTAAAAATTATACACTACTGTGCAAAAGTCTTAGGCAGGCAAAGAAAATGATATTTAGATTATCCTCGTGTTGGTGTAAAACTATGATATTATGCCTGTGAAAGTGTGTCAACTTCGCCATTTCAGAACCTCTGCTAAAATCATCCTAGTATTTGCAGCGACCGTCCAATGCAGCCATGTGTTTTTTTTGACTTGGCCACCAGCACACCTCATACAGCTAGTCAGTCTCTCACTGACTTTTTAAGCCAGTATATTTAACTTTTTTTAATTCAGCTGTTGGTGAAATTTAACAAAATCATGGAACGGCTGAGGTGCCCCTGAGGAGAAGTTTGGGAACTGAAGCGGTGTTCATCTAGCCATCCAACTAGATATCAGTAACTTTTTAGAAAATAGAAGAAATTACTGTGATGTTGTCATTTGCATGTTTGACTGGAGGATTCTGGGTATTGATTTTTTTTCTTTTTTTTTACCCCCCCCCCCTCAGAGCACGGAGTACTACCTGTATGAGATTCCTCTGTTTATCGTCATGGGAGCCTTCGGTGAGAGAGAGAGAGAGAGACGGGAGCGTCTTATTGTGGAAACCCAAACCTTGCTCTTTTACATCTTAACGTACAGGTTCTGTTTCTGGTTTTCTCATGCCGGGCCCATGTCTCTTTCCCCCCCGCAGGTGGATTGCTGGAGCACTGTTCAACGTCCTGAACTACTGGCTCACCATCCTCAGGATCAGGTGTGCCTGTGTGCGTGTGCCTGTGTGCGTGTGTGTGCCTGTGTGTGTGTGTGTGTGCGTACTTCTGTGCGCATGTGTGCCTGTGTGTGTGTGTGTGTGTGTGCGTACCTCTGCCTGTGTGTGTGCACGTAAGTGAGGCCTGTTTGGTTTTTACTGTGTCACGCCTGTCTGAAACTTAGGCATCTTAACACTTGAAATTAAATAATTAAATAAATATATCCCGAGACTGTGGGGCTGACCTTGAAACTGCCCCACACTGGTTTGATGCAAATGAAAGTTGTCCCACAACAAAATCATTAGCTGAGCCACCTTGCCCCCCCCCCCCATCCCCAGGTATATCCACCGGCCCTGCCTGCAGGTGATCGAGGCCATACTGGTTGCTGCCGTGACGGCCACTGTGTTCTTCACTATGATCTACTTCTCCAACGACTGCCAGCCCCTGGGGGAGGATCAGCTGGAGGAATACCCCTTGCAGGTAAGGCAGCTGGAGGTGGGCTCTCTGTGATTTCATTGGCTGAACAGCTGAGAGGGTGTGTATCCTGTCCTCAGGCCTGATCCTCCACTTATCCCTCTCACAGCTGTTCTGTGCTGATGGCGAGTACAATTCCATGGCCACGATCGTCTTCAACACCCCGAGAGGAGTGTCCGCAGCCTGTTCCACAGCCCCGCAGGTCCGTGGAGTTTCCAGCACGTGTTTCAGGGCAGGATGGGTCGTGACCTGAAGCCGGATTGGTCGCCCCTGTTGTGCCCTTCTTCTGGAAGAGATTATAATTACAGTCCGTTGTCCATCTTTAGAATGAACACCTGTGTTTGATATTGGTGACAGGCTGGCTAGGTCCGGGGCAGCTGTTGAACAGTCAGACTCGTCTGCCACCTCTGTCGTGTCGTAGGTTTGTTTACGGGCCGCTTCTGGCTGATTGTTTCCCAGACAGACAGCTAAACCCATACACACAATCCTCCTCAATTATTCAAGGCTTCCCTCATTTGGGATGGGGGGACTGTCACCCTGCCTGGGGAGAACAGGAGCGCTTCTCAAGTGCCCTGACGAATGCCACCGTAGGCAAGTTCGACACGGCACTAAACTGTGTTCATCCATGCCCTCTAGTGGATGAAAGACATACCAAAGTAACATGGCTTGGTCTTGATCGGCTCCAAATTGCACTGTACACCAGGTAGAAAAATTGGAAATGATCATATGAAAAATGCCATTCATCATGAAATAATTTCTGTACACCTGTATCCTCATTACAAGGGTGAATCAAGTAAAACTAGCTGGTTTCGCTAGATTAGCGTTCTTGGGGATCAACTACATGATCAACATTTTAGCAAAAACGTGGGAAACACTGACTTAGGTGATGAATTCCACCACCACCACCCCCCCCCCCCCCCCGGCAGGTTCCTACAATCCGTGACCTCGGAATCTTCACCATCACCTACTTCTTCCTGGCCTGCTGGACATACGGCCTGACTGTGTCCGCCGGGGTCTTCATCCCCTCGCTGCTCATCGGCGCCGCCTGGGGGCGGCTCTTTGGCATTTTGCTGGCCTCCATTACGCCCGCACAATTCCATACAGGTACATCAGGACGGGTCGCCGTTCCTGGGGAAGCGCCGTATAGCCGGTGAGGCGGCGTGGTCCGCTGGCGGAGGAGGGGCCGTCACGATAGCAGAACTCTTCCCTCAGCAGAGAGAAACCTCACAGTGGCGACGTTTTCCACTGACCTTGATTTTTTTGCACATTTTGAAGAAGCAAAACTGAAAATCCGTTAATGGGTACGATTATATTACAGGAGGACAAGCCCTCAAACGCTTTCAGTTTGATTGAAGTGGTTTTTGTGGCGATTCGCAAAACTGAAATGGAAGCCGATTTTGCGAACTTGTTGCTGTGTAGGACACGATGACTTGGTTCTAGAGCTCGTATCTCATGAAAAGCTCAATCCATGTTGAGGCACGGAATCATAAATTGCAGGTGTTGTTTCCATGATGTTACTTAATGGAAACACCCTTTATGCAATTTCACTTTGTCAACAAATTTGCTTGTTTGTGCAGAACTTTAATGGAAACGCTGCAGGTTTTGATATATTAAGGAAATTGAACGGGGTCTTTAGAAGTCAGAGGGCCTCCTTCAACACCCGCTTTAGATTGATTTCCTCTTTGTTGTCCAATCAGATTTACTCTTTAAGCAGTCACGTGACTCTTTGAAGGTGCCCTATTGGTTAGTGCTGTATCGATTTCCTGGGCCCGCCAGCGTCATGTCGGCATAGATGTAGTTTAACATAATGTTTGTTGGAAGTAAAGCCCCCTCGAAGTTTTTGAATGAGCATGTTTTATGATTTGTGCGTTTCGTTTGACAGACCTTGGCCGACCCTGGGAAGTACGCTCTGATTGGAGCCGCCGCCCCAGCTTGGTGAGTGGTCCGTCCGCGGTCAGCCTGCTTTTCAGAGCTCGTCTAGAGGTGCATGGAGGCCACATGAGGCTTCGGGTTTGCGTCTGTTTACGAAGGTCTTTGCCAGGTGGGGATCGTGAGGATGACCCTCAGCCTGACTGTCATCATGGTGGAAGCCACCGGAAATGTCACCTACGGCCTACCCATAATGCTGGTTCTGATGACGGCGAAGATCGTGGGCGATTATTTCGTGGAGGTCAGTGTTGACGTTTCGGGTTGGAGCGGGTTGGTCCATTTGGCATTATGTGTGAGCCTGTCAGTGAGTGATGAGCTCATCGCCTTTCAGACCGAGCAGAACTTGGAATCGGGCAGTCGTGTTTCGTTAACTGCTCCGGTCTCATGTTTGCTTTTGGTGTGGGTGGTGCAGCTAGCCACCAGTCTGACGCCATCTTTTTTTCATCTGTCCTTCCAGTGACTGATTTTGAGAACCCCTTCCGTTGTTTTTGCACAGCTGTCTAACTTAAGGTGGCACATCATGCTGTGACAGCTCGTTTCGCTTCTCTGTTCCTCAATGTGCCAGCAAATCTGCTTAGAGGAAGTTAAAACTTCAAGGGGTGGCAGCTTGTGAATGTTGTGCAGATGTGATCCTAAGCTCTTCTGAGTGACTCGAATTTTCCCACAGGGGCTATACGACATCCACATCAAGCTGCAGAGTGTGCCCTTCCTGCACTGGGATGCCCCAGCCACCTCCCACTCCCTGACTGCCAGGTATATTGCCCCCTACAGGATTTTCCCTGCTAATGCTTCAATGAGCCCAGTACACGCCTTTAGCAAGACATTGGTGCTTCATTCTCACTGTATATTCAGGTTTGGTGTGTCTGTCCATTCAGGGAGGTTATGAGCTCTCCAGTAACCTGCTTCAACCTGGTGGAGAAAGTGGGCACTATTGTGGATGTGCTCAGCAACACCTCGACCAATCACAACGGGTTCCCTGTAGTCTCCGGGTTGAGTGATGGCTGTGAGGTATGTCCCTCCCACTAGGGGTGATTTTGTTTTCCTGGAGATTTGTCACATGATGTACATTGGGGCTTTGCTAATCTGAATTTTGTGCTCTTAGCCAGGGAAAATCTGTGGCTTAATCCTGCGTTCCCAGCTTATCGTGCTCCTGAAACACAAGGTGAGTGTGACCTAAGGTTCCTGCAGAGGTCAGCTGAATAAGGAGCATGTCTGTCCACACTAACACCTATCAGGTGCTTGGTGTATATGCATGCCTGTGAATGACAGTGCGATTGACCAATGAGGGGTCTGTTTACTGCGTACAACGGTTGCGAATGTCAGTGCAGCAAGCCAATGAGAAGTGTGCTCATCCACGTTGTGACCGGTGTACTCTTTTCAACCAGGTGTTTGTGGAACGGGCTCGTTCTCGTCTCAATCTGCGCAAACTGCAGCTGAAGGACTTCCGGGATGCCTACCCTCGCTTCCCTCCGATCCAGTCCATCCATGTGTCCCAAGAACGAGAGGGAGTGCATGATGGACCTGACGGAGTTCATGAATCCCACCCCCTACACTGTCACGCAGGTACTAGTCTCAGTCTCAGCCTTGGTCTTGGTCCTTGAGAACCAGAGACACATTTGACTAAACAGTCATGTTCTGCGACTGTGTTCTTCTGCCTCTTTTTCAGGAGACGTCGCTTCCTCGTGTCTTCAAGCTGTTCAGGGCCCTTGGTCTGCGGCACCTCATTGTGGTGGACAGTGACAACCAGGTGCGTCTGCCTTGCGAGGTCCTCAGGCCTTCGTCATCTCCAGCACATATCTCCATTCTCATTGTAAAATTCCGAAAATTACTGCATCGGTTTTCAGCCAGTGGCCGTTGGGCATCCATCTAGATCAAGGTTATCACCCTGGTTTCCTGTGCTACTCCCACCCCTCCCTCATAACATAACCAGCTATCTATGCCCTGTTCTACGTACCAATCATGTTCCCCGGTGCCCAGGTGGTGGGACTGGTGACGCGGAAGGACCTGGCCCGTTACCACCTGGGCAAAGACGGCCTGGAGGAGCTGCAGCTGGCACAGACGTGATGCGTGGAAGGCGACTGCCGCGCTGCTCACCAGGCCAACCCCCCCTGCCCCCAGTCAGCCCCCGCCAGAACCCGCACCGGTCGTAGCATTTCAGCAAAGTCCGGAACCCGGGATGCCAATGACTGACTTTCTGGTTTCGTTCACCGAGGGTTGGTTGTGATGGGGGAGGGGATCGATTCCATGTGTGTTTTGCGACTTTTTGTTGCCCCCCTCCCAGTTTGCACATAAAATAATTTATCCGTTATGTTTTTAAAGCACTTCAGAGAGAGAGTGAGTGTGTGTGTGTGTGTGTGTGTGTGTGTGTGTGTGTGTGTGTGTGTGTGGTTCTACACACACTTGGGTGTCAGTCCCGCTCTGTGGTCATATTGCAAAGCTTTGGTAGCATTGTGATATACATTAGTGTAAATGTGTAAAAAGCATTTCAAGCTGTGTGTGTGAGAGAGAGAGAGAGAGAGAGAGAGAGAGAGATTAGCCAGGCCAATAACGTTCCTCTTTTACTCAGAGTTTTTTGAGTGTGGTCTATTGACAGAGGGTACCCACAGTTTTCTTGTGACTTTAGTTTTACTTTAGGGGAAGTTAATTTTCCTCTCCCAGATAATTGTCTTGCACATTGTACCATTAACCAATGCCTCCCACCCCTCCCATGCCAGTGTAGGTAAGACCAACCCTGCCCCCCCCCCCCCCCCCGGAAAAACCCTGACTCGCTTTGACCTTTTTCTCTCATGCTGGATGCTAGCGGTTTTTAACATACAGTGTTTTTTTCTCGTGAATTCGCCCATTGGCTGACTGCCACACTGCCTGCGTCCTCCCCCACCCACGCCAGTACGTGACAGTATGTATCCCCCCCACCCCGGTGATTCTCCAGGTCCTGTGTTTTTGATGGCGATTTGTCTCTTGTTGCGCCGTACAGCCTCTAGGTGGCAGAAACCCTGGTTTCTGATATATACCTGAATAAATTATGCAAATCGGGGTCAGGTTTACATGGGTCGGTGCCAAACAATGCCAGTAGTGTGTGTGTGTGTGTGGGGGGGGGGTGACTTCACAGGTGCTCTCCTGAAAATGTGTGTATATCATTGTTTTTAAATGGCACTTACTGAAAGCAGAGTGGGGTTCAGGGCAGCTTAATGATTTGCAAGGTGACCATGGGTCGTGTTTGGCCAAGGGGGCGCTAGTGTGTTGAGGAAAGGAACTTATTCTGGTCTTTGCAGGCTGTGCTAGAAACCCAAACCCACCCCCATGGCTGTATGTGGCCTCCGCACTTTAAATGCTTCTTACCCCACCTCGTTCCCATCTGCGCCCTACAACTTACAAATCCTTGCAATGTCACGTGCAAGGGGGCCCCCCTACTGGCCAAGCATGGCCCTACAGTCGCTGGTGCCCTTGGGGGTCCAGCCGTACAGTTTTTGCCAACAGCAGAGTTTACACTTTGACTAGTTATGTGCTGTTTAGTTATTTTGTTTTTAATTAAGGTGAACTTGCCTAAGTGACCCTGATCAGTTAAATAGGGTTTTTACCCACCCAACAAGCCTATCGAAAATGGACATACCAGTTAAACGGTAAACGATGTGATCCCTTATCAGATTTTGATTTATTCTGAATATTAAATGTCGTGTTTTAACTCAACCTTAAATAAATTAAAGTATCTCCCTTTTAAAGAGCACTGTGACTGGATGAGAGAATTGTTTCGGCGTTGGCAAGTACCACCTTAGCGTACATTTATAGAAACGGCAGAAATATACTGGATAATTTGCATAATTTTTATTTTGCCAAGCTTGATTTTCTCTGTGATTTCTGAAATCTAATAAGGTTTTGATGCATTATGCCTATTTGTATTGCACGAGTCAGTCATGCTGTTTAATAAGAATCATTTGTATTTTATACAAACAATGATAAAAAAATTATTGTATTAAATGGCGTGTTTGATGATACTGCTGGGGACTCCGTGGCACTCTTTGAGCAACGTGTCCGTATCCTAAATTTTCTACCTTCTGACACACAAATTCTCAGACTAAATGAGATTACTGCAGTCCGTTGCCGGGGTAATGCAATTGTTTAGGTGGATGTCGCTGAATGCATTTCAGTGGGAGGTCCAGAAAGCCTGGGACGCGATTTGACGGGGTAGAAATGAGATGAACGGTTCTGTTGTACCTTGCAGATTTGTACCTTGCAGATTTCCCTCGATTTGCTTATTAGTTGCTGGAAATCAATATTTAAAAAAAAATGTGCGTTGAACATGCCTTTCCATCCCGATCCATGAACCCAGTTTTCCCAGATATCAGCAAAACAATGAGAAATTCTATATATAAAAAAAAAAAAATCAACATTTGATTAAGTTTTATTATGCATGCTTTCATGTTAAAAAATTTTGGTGCACAATTTAATTTTTTTTTTTAACACACAACAATTGGTTGAAATTGTAACGTGGAACATCAAGTCTGGGGCGCAGTTAAGGGGGGGAGATTAGGACAGTAAAAAACTTGGAACATAACTGCATTGGTGTGGGTTTGTGGCCACAATATGATATGCATTCATGGGCCCCAATTCTCTAGCAGAATCACAGCATAGATTTCTTTGTATATTTTTTAGGTTTAAAGGACTCCGGAGATTGAGATATTGTGTTTTTAAAGTTTCCTTGGACTCCCACAGTAAATTTTACAGAGCTGGGGTCTCCATAACTTTTGCTGTGCAATAAATTTTGCTGACTGGGAAAGGGGGGGGGGGGGTTCCCCAAGATTTTTGCCGGCTCGCCTACCCATCGGCTCACCTTGAAAATGCCCAAAATGCCACCTGGCTGTTCAGCCCCTGCTATAAAGTTGCAGAAAGACACGACGTTGTACTGTGACCTTACGATGTTACAGATCCGAGAAATAGCGTACTAAGCAGCACGTGTTTCCCTGCTGTGTTAAGGTGGGCCTTAGAAACCCATAACGCACCTAATGCAGCTCTGGATGGCGGGCTATGCGTCAGTAATGCTGTCAGAGAAGATTCACTCATTAGTCTGATGTGAACTTAATCAGATTATGGGTCCTTTTTAGTCGCAGAATACAACATAATCCATGGCAAATGGACATCGGTGCCGTCTTTATGATGTTATGCTGACAGTGCCTTTAATCCCACCCCCCACCCCCCACCAATCCCTTTCCCAACTTCATGTTGTCTCTTAATCCTGTATGTTTCAGTAATATGAAGACGGAATTTCAGTATTCTCTGTTGCGGTTGTTTTATTTTTATCTCGCGAGTTTCATGCATTTTTAAGAACCGCGCAGAACATCAGTTAACTCTGTGCTGCTGGAATCCTGAGGATTGCCTTGATGGGTAGTGTAGGAGTTGAAGGATTTGCGTAGTCAGATTTAATTTTTTAAAAGGAAATCTATTAAAAAGTAACATGCAAAGTAGTTTATTATTATTATTTTTTTTTTTTTTACATAAGAATTTCAAGAGAAACTGAGAGCCTCGTTTTAATGGGCTTGTCTGGTAAAGTTAGTTTGACACTTGTACTGCATGTATTATTAAACATTTATCTATCCATCCATCCATCCATCCCGGCTCCGTCAACATGCAAACTTCAGTAATTCAAAACACTTAGTATTGAGCTTCCATTGTGAGCCTTAGCAGCCAATAAACAAACCGCCAATATGAATATCACAGGCTTTGGTGATGGACACAGACTTCCAGTCACGCCCCATATTCCTGACGCATTCCTCACCATGACCCTGTCTACTTCACATTCGCAGCCCAATATTTCATTCAAACTGGAGTTCGAAAGCTTGTTGGAGCCGAATGGACAATTTTAAAGACCAACATGGCAGAAAATTCAGTTCTGAAAGAAAGGAAGTTTCGATTTTTAATGAACTTATGAGATGCAGCAGAGATTCATCTTACCCTCAGTAATCTTTAGTTATAGCTTTCAGGGACTGGGATATAGATAATTTAGAAATGTGCTGCTTTTTAAAACACTAAGTAGGATTCCAATACTTTTCCAAGACACGGTATAATAGTATAATGTATTGTTGGTGCGCTGTGGGAGGGAGGTGCTGTCCTGGCAGGGGAGACAGGTGACTGAAACCTTTTGTAGCGATTTGTTCCGCCTGTCTGTTGGGCAGAATTTAGTTTGCTCTCTTTGTGCTTCCAGTAAATCTAGGTCCCGTTCCCATCATACCAGCAAGTCCGTGCAGGGTGGATCTCTGGCTAATCTCTTTTGTTGTTTGATTCCCTCCACGGAGGAAAAAAAAAAGAACTCGAGGTCACCTGCGGTTCCGAACCACATCTCCAGCAGGTCAGTGATCTCAGAGTAGCACATGCCGTTTATAAGCCAAAAGAAAAATGGTTGAAAAGTACGACACCTGTGTTATTCTATTTTGGTATTTAAGTGACAGAATTCCACTAAAGGTGAATTAAAAACTTGCTTAATTTATTGAGAAATGCTGAAGAAGTAAATGAACAAAGGATGAGAGAAGCTGCTGGAATCTGAAGCAGACATGATGCAGGTTCGAAACTGCACAGTTTTGATCTGGAATATGGGACACAATCCACATTATAAGCACTGAGCTAAATGCCAAGTTTTAAATGGCTATTTATCTATTACAACCATTGTTTCAGTGAAAGTTGTATGCAGATGTTTATTACTTAGTAATAAGGCAATATTTGGCTCAACTATGGTTTGTCTGTTACTAATGAAATAAACTTTTCCTATATATAGAGACACAGGACTTTTCTCACTTCTGATCTAAACCATAATTTAGGTCTGTTCTTATTTAACATGACACTATAATAAAAATACATCCGAAGTATAAAATCCTGGAAGACTGCGTCAAATAGAGCAGCAGAGCACCGCCCCCAAACAGCCTCTGTGGGGCAGCAGTGAGCTCAGAGTGCATCCCCCCCCCAGGAGGCAGTGTTAGGAAGAGCAGGCTGCTGTGGGACTTGCTGGTGACCCCAGGGACTTGGTCTTGCCGTTGTCCTCTAAGGCCTGGGCGAAAAGGGCAGGGTTACGGCTGGAGTGCCGCTGGCGTCTCACAAAGGGAAAGACACTGGGGCATGATGGGAAGGAGAACATGTTAGCGTCCGCTAACACTTGTGGCACTGCCTTTTCTAAGTCAGCCATGTTGGAAAATCCTTGACTACCGTGGAATTACAAACAGAAACTGGAGAGCATCACAGGGGACGGCAAAAGCAATTAACATTACAGAACTCTGTGTAGTCTTAGTGACGAAGCTAAGCTGAAGCCAGCAGTTCACACTAAGCCCAAAAATCCCTGGAATTAATCGTTAACAACCCCAGAAACAGAACCTGTGTGTATCCCACACCAATATGAGTCTTATCCCCTTATATAAAATACATGGAATATATTACAGAAAGACCCCTTTATTAGAAGATAATAGTTTTAACCTTTTTTTGGTCTCTTGTGGTTCTATGGCTCTAGCCAGCATGTTTTTGTAGAGATCGGACTTTAAATAGCGGGCGTAGGAGTCCTGAGGGTGAGAGGAGAGGCCGAGAGCCCGTTTTAATGAAGCTGTCATCCACTTTCATGGCTGTGCACAGTTAATGCTCCTACCTTCTTCATCAGGAAATAGATGTGCATCTGGGCGTCATCCAGGACAAAACGATGTGGGCTTTTCATGCCCTGCAGGGTCTTCTCTATGGTCTTGCTGTCCACGTTTACCCACTTGCTGGCTCCCGGGGCCAGGAACTGCCTGGGGGGAAGGAAGTGATGAGCCTGAGCTTTGCAGTCCACTGGGAGTAAGCAAGTGCCACATCAGGGCCTGCTCTAAATTCAACTGGGATGCAAACTGTCCCACTGGGCCACAAGGTCGCACTCACTTGTAGACCTCTTCCACCTTCTGCGGGATCGTAGCGCTCTCGCCGTGCCGGATGTCCTCACAGGCCTCCCAGAAACAGAGGTTCTCCACTGTGAATGAAACAGCGCATTGCATCAGCTACCTGCAGGAGGCGCTCATCACGATGCCAATATGGAGGAGAATTGCCTTTCATAGAGGGATCATGATTATTAATTTAGCAGATGCTAGATCCTATTTTTTTTTTTTTTTGAGAGGGCAGGGTCAGTCAGTCCCCTGGAGTAACTGATCGACGGCCCAATAGTGAGGTCACTCAGCTGACTCTGGGATTTGAGCTGATGACCTCCTGCAATGAATCCCAATCTGCTGAGTCACACACTGCCCAAATGTGATCAAATAATGAATATGATTCTTACTTGCTGACGATGCCTCCATGAAGCTGATCTACTTGGGCGGGGGGGTCTACATGCTGCTCACCACTGAACTCCTTCTCCAGGTACTCCCTGAACTTGCACCGTCCCAGAGGGTCCCTAAGGAGCTCCGTGAAGCCGAACCCCCATCGTTCCACCCGCAGCTTGGTGGGTGTCTCCACCCTGCACCAGGAGGCGTGGAAGTGAAGAGACGACAGTCACCTCTGGGGGTGTGGCCCTGAAGAGGCAGGATGGGGCGCGGTAACGCACACTCACATGTCGGCATTCAGCGTCCAGAGTGCCGTGTCATCTGTTATCCAGGGGTTGCTGGGGGGGCAGCCTTGCATCATGGGGTCATGGTTCAGGTACTGCTCGCTGAACTTAAGGAAGCTGAACACAGAAGACCAGCCATTCCCAGTTTTAGTCCTACTTTCTATAATCCTTGCAAGTCATCAAATATTCAGGTTCAATGCTGGCATATTCCAGCAAACTGGAGCTCGAAATGGTGACGAAATGATTATACGTCATTGAACCCTATAAGGAAATTCTCTTTTCATCTCCTCCATCTTGCTCTCCATAGGTGAGAGAAAGCTTGGTAGCAAAGGGCAGCTGCCCGTAGAGGCTCCCAGGAACCTGGGGGTTAAGGGCCTTGTTCAAGGACCCACAAGTGTGCTGAAGCCAGGCTTGAACCGGCGACCTTCTGATCAATATTAAGTAATTATTTGCAGTTAAATACAGTTCAATTCAGTTTAATAGTCAACCGGTTTCAATATTAGTTAGGCATCATTAATCCAGGATATGTGTGACTCTGAGATTTATGGTGAAAGATGGATGGGCAGATGGACGAAAGAACGAAATAACGAGGTTAGATTTTCACAAAGAGCAGTCCCCAGCATTTTTGTCAGAATTAACATGAAATAGATCCCCCCCCCCACCAATCAGAGGCACAGTATACAGAATACCCAGAGATATCCCCCAGTTAGGGACTAATGTGGACTGGTGTCGAACCAGTGGTCCCCCAGCTATGCTGGGACTGAGGCTGAATCACAGGTGTTGGGGGGGGGTAGGTGGGGGAGGCTGTTATCCAACCTTTCCAGGCAGATGGAGGACTTGACCCTCGAGCGGCCCAGGGATTTCCTGATGTGTTCAATCTGGTGTCGGGAGCCATGAAAAATCACACGGGGAATATAAGAGTCAGAAAAAAGGCACAGCATGGTACACATCCAAGCCCTGATAAGAGCCATGCTGTTGTATCTTTAAACAGAATTTGTCAATATCTGAGAGCCAACAAAAGAAAACGACAACACAGATGTAGATCCTTCCGAAGCAATTTTCTTATGACAGCATTCTTAAGAGCCCACTTAATCACCCTCTTTGGTTGTTCTTGGCAACCATCCCATCAGCTGAAATAGGTTCACTCTAAATTCTTTCAGGCTTACCTCTCTTTTGTAGTAGTCCGCGTTCTGTTCTGTAAAGAAGGAAGAAACAAAACCGTCTCTAAACATGATATAAGCCACATGTTTATGGGAGTTTTACTTGCGCAAAAATGTTCTGAGGGCACAAGGTTCATTGGTTCAGAGAGATAACCAATCAGACTGTAGAAGTGGTGGATACAGGCAACTAGAGGAGGGGGGGGGGTCAACCAATCAGATGTCTTGTTCCTGCCTCCTCTAGTTCCTTAGACCCACCTCCTCTACAATCTAATTGGTTATCTCTCTGAACCAATCATTTTTCCTTCTGCCCTCAGAACATTTTTGTGAGGGTAAAACTCCCACGAGCGAATCACATGCAAGGAATCAGACAGTAGGAATTCTGCTCACACTCAGCTCCTGGCTTTACTAAGCAGACATCCAGTCTAGAAACCATGAATAATATAGCACTATTACGAGTATGTATTGTGGGACTGCTGACGTACTTACGTTAGCATGGAAAACGAGAGCAGGAAGTGAGGAAGAAGTGAGACAGAAAGATGAGCACAACGAAGTGCTGTCACACTCACACACGAGCTTCCCTCGGATGCCCTCCCACCAAAAACACTGATTATCACTTCACTTCCTTGGGTAATTTGGGGGCCCAAGGCAACAGCCTATTCTGCCTATAGCTGCCATATATATATAGATATTAATATACATATTTTTTCTTCATGACTTTGATCTTATCTAGGCCCCGAGCGGCTCTCTTGTTTGCCCGGATCCGGTCCTGTGACTGACAGAGGCGATAAACAGCAGGTACTGGCATTACGGAAAAAATGTATATGCTTAATAAAAAGCTCAGACCAGCTGGACTCGGGAGTTGTGCCGGTTCCTTCGCTCAGGGCCTTGTTCTTGAACGCTGAATGTTCCCGGCTGCAGAAAATCAGAGGGTGAGAAATCCTTAGCTGAACTTCAGATGAAGAGTGAGCTCGTTTCTCTCAAGCAGACTGACGCCGGTCTAACGCTGCATTAATACCCCTTAGCACTACTGGTCACATTTCCCATGATGCCACTGGGTACAGCCCATGGCGACACTGCCCAGTAGGGGACAGTGTGACAGCTTTCCAAAAGGACCATTCGGTCCTGGAGGGCCAGTCGGTGACACAGTATCCATGATCAGGACTGGGGTACCCTGCTTTACAGAATAAACTAACCAAATGTCGATACTGAATGCAATCTGATTTAACATGGTTTCCTTAAATCCCAATTAAAGTGCTTCAGATCAGCTCAGGACTTAACAGCAGAGAGACTATTTGGCAAATTATTACGCTGCTATTTGCAATTACATCCATTATCTCTCCGCTAACATGCAGCATTAAGCCTGAGCCGCAGGAATAGAGGTCAGATAATGGATCCGGTATTCCGGAGGTGGGATCCTCTTCCAGCTCGTTTAAAAGGCCCAACAAGTGGGGGGGTGGTGGGGGGGGAGACGCAAACACAGCATGTCTGCATTTTAGCTTCAGGCCGTCTCCCAGTCCCTTCGCACTCCTCTCTCCCAGATCCAAGCATCACCAGTCTTAGCGATGCGTCTCGTGTTTCTCGGGCAAAGAGAAAGGAGGCAGGAAGCGGCCATTTTGTCATTTGCTGGTTTTAATCCCCCCCCCCCCCCCCAGCTTCCCCCGTCCACCTGGCCGTACCAGAGTGCAGAGCGTCCCTGCCTTTTAAACACGAGCAGCACCTGACTGGGGGGCCCTACGCTGCGTGGTTTTTGGCTCAACTGTGTTTCCGTCTAATTGGCGTCAAAACGGTGGGTTTCATCAATGAAGGTGGTGTGTGGCTGAGCGGGTTGGCAGTCGCCGCCTATGACTGGAAGGTTGCCGGTTTAAATCCCACAGTCAGCAGAGTGACATCACCACTGGACCCCTGAGAGAAGTCCCTAAACCCCCAACTGCTCTAGTCTCAATAAAAGGTACATCTGCAAAATAAGCTGAATTTAGGATGTGATCCGCAGCTGCGTGGCTGCCATTCCCACCTCCTGATGCCGCCCCGGATGGGGATAATGGCCCACATAAACGCTGATGCTTATTAGCCCTGAGAGATGCTGCGCACCCAGCAGAAAGGGGCCCTAGTGACGGCCGGGATTAAGCCAGATACACACCACACTCTGCTCCTGTCCCACACTTTCATTCTCCACTCTCCTGTGTTATTCATGAACTCCAAATTACACTCAGCGAGGGTGCAGTTGCTCATTCCCGCAGCCTGCTGTCCTGTCTGTCTTCTGAAAGCTCTCGTCCCACAGAACATAGGCTTCTTCCCAGCTAAGTAAATATTTCATGATCACACTGAAGCAGTAGTGGGTTATCAGGCCTGAAGTGATATATTCCTCCCCCACAAAGTATGCATGGAGACACTCTGTGTGTCTTACTTAACGAAGATAAAACTCCCCCCCCCCCCCCCCCCCCGTGAATTTTGCTGAGCTCAATGCTCTGGAGATGACGGAGATCGAAAATTATACCGGAAATGTTCCATATGTCCTTACAGATGTTTCCTTTGCCTTCCTTCATTGAACAAACCCGTTGTCGTGGGAGAGAACTGCACAACCCCCCAGCTCTCTGTGGGGGAATGGGACCCTGCCTATGCCTTCCTGCCAATCCTGCCAAGTTTCCCCTGTAAGTTGAAGGATCTCCTAACAGGCCTGCATGTAGATTAATGTCATACCCAGGACAAAGCAATTGCAGGTTAAGGCCCTTGCTGAAAGGCCCAACGGAGTAGAATCACTCTGGGCATTCACAGGATTTGAACCAACAACCTTCCACTTGCTTGCACAGATCCCTAGGCCCAGAGCCACCACTCTGCCCCACAACCTCAAAAAAATCCTAGAATCGCCCCCAGCCTGAGGCGATATTCGAGCTGCCAAGGTGCATTGAGTTCAGGTTTACCCAGTGTGTGCTTTACTCTAATCACAGCATACTGGGTTTTCGCCGGGGCAGATGTAGGGAGTCAGGGGTTTCGGGGGAGGTGCTTACTGGCGGTCTGTTGACGAGCCAGTAGGCCTGTTCCTGACATTCCAGCACGATGCGGTCCGCCTTGCGCCTCTGTTTGGCTGCCCTGGTAGGAGCAGAGCAGTCGATGGAGAGTCAGAAAGCATACTGGGTAATTAGCATATAGCGGTAATCACTGAACTGCAAGGTAGGGTTTTCATTTTTCTGTTTCCTTTTTCACTTAGAAATGGATTTCCGACTCTAGTGTTTAGGCTGAGGTCTGATTTAACAGATAGGAGGGAAATTATGACCACACACCATGTTACTTTTTAATTTAGGTAACATCATCATCCTCTTAATACGAGATTTATTCATCCATTCTCATCTGTCCCCTTGTGTGCATTTATGAAATTGATTTCATAGCTCGATGCGACAGTATTCCCGGGCTGGGGTGGGGTTTACCTGAGCTGCTCCTTCGCCTGCATCACCACGAAGTCCCAGGTGTGGTTGATCCGTTTGTGCAACATGTTGTAGCTGTCCTGCGGAGACGATGTTTAAATGCGACATTGCCAGGTCGCACGGCTGGCTGCGTTGCTGCATGGGTTCACGTTATGACTCACAGGCCGAACCCCTCCCAGGATATCAGCTGGCAGTGTCGGATTCACAAACCCTCTTACTGATGAGAACCTAAAATGCGTTGACCCTGACGCAACATGGCGGCAAGTTGGTGGATGTCTATGTGCGATCCTACTATGTGCATAATTGGTGGGAGGTTTTCTTACACAAAAATGTTCTGAGGGCAGAAGGAAAATGATTGGTTCGGATAGATAACCAATCAGATTGCAGAGGAGGCAGGACCAAGACATCTGATTGGTTGCTCCTGCCTCCTCTAGTTGCTCGGATCCACCTCATGTACAATCTAATTGGTTATCTCTCTGAACCAATCATTTTTCCTTCTACCCTCATAATATTTTGTGTAAGTAAAACTCCCATGAGCATTCAGCTATCACATGATCTCATCAAGCAATGCTTCAGACCAGCGAATAAGAATAGCATTGAAATGTACATAAATAAAAATTTTCTCTTACCTTTTCATAGTCTATCAGCTGCCCTTGCTTTCTGATATTCTTCTTAGTCAAATAAATCGCTTTAGAAGAGCAAAAGAAAGACATGGCAAGAAACTGTGTTTTTCTATTATTCTAGTAAAGGGAAGTAATGATGTAATAGGCGAGCACATGATTAATAATTGGTAATCACCGTAATCTAGCTCGGAGGCTGGCCACTGCTGAGAGCTCCAGAAGTACGGAGTCTAGCAAAAAGGAGATGCTGTCATTTGAAACTATTCAGAAGCAGCGTGACAAAGGTGCTTTGTGATTTAACATGTCAGGGACAAGGCGGGTGGAAGGCATTTTGCTACTTTAACTGGCATTGGTTCTCATACATCAGTGTTTCCCAATCCGGTCCTCGGCGACACACAGATGATCCACGTTTTTGCTCCCTCCCAGCTCCCTACCAGACAGTCTACGTTTTTGCACCCTCTCAGCTCTGGAGCCCGGACCAGATTGAGAAATACTGTCCTACACGGTAATTCCGCAGTCTCTCCAACGAATAGTTTCGATATGCGTGCCCCCCCACATGGCCACCACCCTCTCGCGCTGCCCTCCATCTGAAGAAACCGTGGTTTTAGGTTACCTGGAAGCGATACGGCGTCTCGTCGGGCCCCAGGACGAGCGTCCTGGGGTCCTTTAGGGGGTAAATGTAGCCGTGCTTCACGATCAGATTCCCCACATGAAGTGCCTCTGAAAACACACAAAGTGGTCACTCATTTCCACGTAAACTACTCAAAGCTCAAACAAATCCACTACTCGTAGCCCAGATTTAGGCATAGTAATTCTCTAAATTTTTGTCAGTGGAATACAGTAGAACACACGATAACTAGAAACTGAGTAGGCATATTATATTTTATTTTACGGTATAGCAAGTAACTGGAAAAAACGTTGACATGGTGCACAGAATAAGCCGCGGGGATGGTGCATTCCTCATCGGAACTATAATTAATTACGAGTAATTGGGACTTTCCACTTTCCGGCTGCCTCCGCGGCCATTGGCAGTCAGGCGCTCCCGGGGGTTTCAGACCGGCGCAGCAACAGCGCTGCTAGGGGGAAGCCTAGTGTTTACAGGGAGGGGTAACTGCTTACCGGGGCAACAGGTTTTTTGCCCATTCAAGTCTGTTAATGCATCTGCCATCTACTGCCTAAAAGTCCCCTCCTTTCCATTCCGACTTCTTTTCCAATCTGGGCTGTAAATCAGGGAAATCTGCTCCCTTGCTATTTAAAACCTCATCTGCATCGCCCGGGAATTCAGGACAACAGCGTCTTGCAGAAGTGCATAATGAGGGAGACGGATAGCGATATTTCTCCAGGCATGACTGACTGCCTCTGGCTATCAGCGAAGTTTGCATCGGGACTATCAAACCGTACAGCTCAGCATGCGTAGCGGCGCGACTCGGGACTGGCCTACAGATTATTTGTACTAATAGCCTCTCAGCAGAAAGATAAATAATTCAGCAGATAAATTGACGCCCAAAAGCTTCAGGCGAATGGGGTGTCTATGTTATGGACAAGCTCAATTCTGACATTTATTAATTCACAGGCTCAGCAATATCAATGGAACAGAACATGCTTCTGTCAGACACGTGAATTGCATATGCTTACACATAAATGCAGCTAGGCTAATCTGTTGTATGGATGACAAATTCTATTACTTCATTTGTATTTATTATTCAAAAGACTCGTTTATTTCTGTTATTTTATTACAAAAAAAAAAAAACCTGATGACGTCTTTCGCCAGCAGGGGCGCCATCGTCGTCACGAAGGGAAAAAAACAATCGATTAACCTCACATAAGAGCACCAGGTAACGCTTCCCTACATACTTCTCGGCCCTACCTTCTTCCATGATGGAGTACTTCTGAATTAGCCACTCCACGATATCATTTCCTGGGAAGGCATAGCGAGGAAGGCATCTAGTTAGAGTCGAGAAATGCATTAAGCCGTCATAAATCAAAAACGCTGAACTCGATAAATAAATTACATAAATAAATATGAGCGCAAGGAGATCGATGACAGTCTTAATGCACAGGATTCCCGAAGACCGCCGATGTATGGGCTTTCCTGTGAAGGGCTTAAATGACCATTAGGACCCGGCCCCCGGGACACTGCACGGCCGGGTGTAA